>NC_141787.1:95000-395000 GCF_054643075.1 Acanthaster planci | reverse complement strand
AGCTCATTATTAATATTTTGTGATCCAACCTTTTTTTTTACAATAAGAGGAGCCATAATCTTGAGGGATCATAGAATTGTTTATATAAATCCCGAATTTGTGATTGATAGTTTCCTGTTCAGAGTAGTTCTTTCACAAAAAGCCCCACATCGCAGGCCTTTTTTGGATAGACGCGGACGGCTACATTCGGAGCTGAACGCATAGTTTTACTACTATTAGGGGGGGTATCTTCGGGAAAAGGAAGATTAAAAAAGTTCATAAAATTGAAATGAAAAGTGATCGATCTGGCCATAATCTTGAATTTCCAGCAAAGGAAAATGAAGGCCTCTTCGCGAGGTTCAAGAGCCGGTGCTATTTCGGTCTACGGGTGCGTATTTGGTGTGGATGTCAGACAACTCGACCATTTGCCAACTCGACTTCTGACAACTCGACCGTTGAGACAACTCGACCAACATTATCAACAAATCATGCACTAAGATTGACTAATCATACAAAGCCAGTGATTTCGCGTATCAACCAATGACGTTCAATGGCTTCATTTACCCAACATGCCCAAACAGTTCTTTATTAAATTTACCTAGACTGCATTCATTGACTGTTCCGGTTTATGAAATGGAAAGATTGCATCATTTGACACCCTATGCACTAGCCCCATGACACTGGTGTGAAAGTGTTTTGTTCTGTAAATGCGTCAAGATTTTCCTTTATAAGTTTGGTATTTTAGGACATGATACTGTATCACTTTTTGATGGCTGATTAGCTACTGCAGGGGAACATTTGTGATATCCATAGATAGAGTACTGAACTCTTTTCCATGAAAGTTTGTTTTGCCATATCAGCACTGCTATTTACATGTAATACACCAATTCACTACCGATCAAAAAGTTGCAATTTTATCTTTGCATTGTTTTAACGTGAATCCCAAGTGAAATTGTAGTGAGATTCATTTTTCATTTATGAACCCTGGCTCTGGTACAATTTTGTAACGGAAAGAAAGTTAGAAATTGCAATAGGTCTGAATTGCATATGAATATGAATTCACAATGACAATGAAAGCATGGATCCAGATTCATAGATTTGTCCAAGTACATGTACATGTACCACATAACACTGTACATACACCATTTGCAGTGCAGGTACAATACAAGAGCAAAAACCTAGTTCCAGTTCACAACCAAGTATCCACTGCTTAAAATAAATATCAAATGACAGGAAAAGATCATGTATGATGAAGCCCTATTTTTCTTGTTTTCTGTAGGCCCCTAGGTTGTTCACAGGTGTAAATATCAGTCATCATGTTTGCCAAATTGAAGAAGAAGATCGTTGAAGAGGAGGGAGTCGATGAGGGTGAGTTGACTAAAAAGTACGTCCCTGGGGCAGCAGTACCGCAACGACCCTCAAATGGATCACCAGTATCCAGAGGACATAGAGGCTCAGCTGGTAGTCTGTCATCTCACGGGAGCTCATCAAGTTTGAACACTCAGGCTGAGACTAAAAAGGTAAGTTGGCATTTAAC
This sequence comes from Acanthaster planci, assembly GCF_054643075.1. Taxonomy (NCBI): domain Eukaryota; kingdom Metazoa; phylum Echinodermata; class Asteroidea; order Valvatida; family Acanthasteridae; genus Acanthaster; species Acanthaster planci. Next base: position 393,484 of record NC_141787.1, on the reverse strand, counting down.
TGGTTTCATCTGACTTTCAGACCGTAATTTTTCTTGGGTCTCTATTAAGCAGTTAACTAATGATTGAGGGCTTCCAAAACTTTTGGTTTCACTTTGTAAATTCCAAATTATGAGTTTAACCCTAACCCTCTCAGCAATTTTTCTGGAAGTCTACTCAACCTGTCAAATTGCAACACCCTTTCGCTGCTGGGTAGGGTATAGGTACTCAACCCACCGGATTCCAACAGTCCACTTGCTGTATCAGTACACAGCCCAACAAACTCCAACAGGCAGTTAACTGTTGGGCTTTGGCTGAGTGGGGATACTTGGTCATATGCTACATGTATGTGGGTAATTCCAGAAATCAGGGGTCCATTTTTTGTGTGTGTGTCCCTATCACATCTGACGTGATTTTGTAAGTTCAGAGTACATTTTATAATTTCAAATGCAAATTACCTGCCAAACAAATAGTAATAGATTGAAATTAATTCCGGTGATATTTCCATGTCACATAACAAAGGTCCGATGTAACAGGGACACAAAAATCTCACACTTTGGACCCCTAATTTCTGGAATTACCCATGTATAAAGAGTGATAACACAATGTACCATCCTTTCAAGATCCAACAGCTGCAGGGCTATACAAAATTATATTTCTTTTTCGGGGGGGGGTTCATTTTTTTTGTTTTATCTTTGACTTCTCTCTAAAAGCAAGGTCACCCAACACACTAGAGCAATTTATTCTACTTCTTAAGTACAGGTACATGACCAAATGACCACCATTGTTTATAGGCACACACATTCCAGCAGCATTATTCATCAAACATCCAGCAGCAAGTAGTGGGCAATACAGACCATACCCACTCAGTCAAAACCCATCACTGTTACTGCATCCGTACAGTGCTCATCCCGTCATAACCCAACACTTTATGTAGTAAGCTTCATATGTACACAGAACTCAACCCATCAAATTTCCACAAACTCTGTCGTAAACTGGGATGGGGAACGTTATGGTTAAACATCCTTCTTATGAACTCTTGAAAACAGTCCAAGGGCTTTATTAATTGTACTTTGGCCTGATTCTCTGTAGTCAGCTTTATTGACTGTTTTTTTTTTTAATTTAGGGGGCTGAGGCAAATACAGAAAGTCTCCAAGCAGAGCTTACTCAGAGAAGTGATCAAATACGTCGTCTGGAAAACAAGCTAGATGAGTACTCAGCAATGCTGAAGGAAGCAGTCAAGGCTAAGGAGAAATTGGAGGTAGCCCTGGAGAAACAAGAAGAAGGTTAGCAAGAATTTCACAGTAATTTGTAATGTTAAGTTTTGAATCTGTGCTCGCATTTGCAGAAAAGGTGCTAACAGGTAAGCATTATTTACTCATGGGGCAGTAGCACAGAATTAGAGTCAGACTTCTGTTGGTGACTGTCTTTGTAGCCAACACCAAACAGATCCAAGAGTTGAACGAAGAGTTTCAGTTGAGACGCTCCAAGATGGCCGACAAGCTAGCCACAGCTGTAAGGAAGAAAGAAGATGAGATGAATGAACAGATACAAGCACTGGAGAAAGTAAGTAGCCAGCCAGCAGACAGTGGCATGTACAGCAAGACACATTATTGTGATGGCTATTTGTAATGGTCAAATCTGTCAGCGCTAGCAGGGAATAGTTCTATCATAGGTGTTTGATGTGTACAGTAAAATGACTAAATATTTTATGTACATTTCTATTCCTAAAGAGCCAAAAACCAATTTGTTGTTCACTCATACCCAGATTCTAAAGGGTGCCAGATGCAACCCCCTCAAGGAATGTTCTATTTTCCTTACCAATCCTCTGTGTAGGAGAAAACAGATCTTCAGGATCAGCTCCAGCGATTGTCAATGGATAAATTCAAGAAGCAAGAAGAGAGTGAGGAACTTCAAGGATTCCAAGTCCAAGAACTTGCTAAAGTCAAACATATGGTCAGTGCTGACAAATGCAGAAATTCAACAGGATATAATAAAGGGGCACAGAAATTTGTTTGTATGTTTATGATGAAGCATACATGTAGATTTGAGTAAGAAAGTAAATGTTAGGGATGCTGTGTAGCTTGAAATGGATTGTTGGAGTTGTCAATTAAAACTGGCTTCTCTTTTTCAGTTCCCCTTCAGTCTTTCCTTTCATTAATCATTAAAAGTAATTTCAATGTTGTTGTCTGAAGCAATGGCTTTAGTGCCAGTTCAGTTATCCGAATTATGTATTAATCTATTATCTTCTCTTGAACTTTGCTAACAAACCTCATTTGTGTTATATGTTTGCGTTAGTTTGTTAACAGTCAGGAGGAGCTGCATAAATGTAAGGCAGATTTAGCCCATCTCCAGGAGAAACTTGATGAAAGTAATCAACAAGCGGAAAAGCTAGGAATGGAGCTGAGCAAAACTAGAGACAGCCTGACCAAACTCAGACATGCCAGGTAGTGACTGGCGTGAAAGCCACTGTGTAAAGAACTACAAACTTTCCTCGGCCTTCAAAATGCCTTCAAATTCGACATTATTTGAAAACCATGTTGCATGTAGTACAGAAAGTGTCACCATATTTAGACAAACATTGAACTAAATTGTCAACTAAAATAGTTGAATTTATAAACTAAATCTAGTTTAGATGTCAAATGAAGATGATTCCTTATTTGTTTGTTTATTGGATTGTTTGTTTGTTTGTTTGTTCATTGTCATCTCTCGTTTGACTGAATTACAGGGACGATGACATCAAGCAAAAGACAGCAGCTGAGGAGCATGGTACACAACAGGAACGATTGAAGAAACTGCTGGAGGAAAGACTACAGAGTGTTACAACAGAAAGCCAGGAGGTAATGGATGCGTTCCTAAGTCAGTTAGTTATCAACTGGCTCTGGCTGTGAGTACTTCATACTGTACATCCATGGCAAGCTGCCACAGCCATTAGTCAGTGGCTTCCATAGGCATATGTTAGTTCTAGCTGCAGCCATAGGGTTGAATGAAGCAATTGTGGCAAGGACATTGTTCAAGGACTGAGAATCATTTTCTCCTGCTTGGTTCAAATTCACAGTTGGAAAACTTTGTCTCAGCATGCAAGTCTTTAAGCCATCACCTGAAAATCACAAGGCTTCAGCTGTGTGCGTACTATATGTTAGTGTTCTTGCCTACTCTATGTATTTTCTGTAGTTGATTTCAATTATTGTATTCGCAGAAGAGTAAGAGGTTGGTAGCACTGGAGGAGAGGTTGACACAGACTCAGGAGGAACTGGAAGCATTACGTCATGACAGCGAGGTTCATAAAACACAGGTAGATGGGTCATTCCATGAGGTTGGGGCACAGGTAGATATCAAACACATAAATTTGGAGTACCAGGAACAATGATGGTGTGTTTGAATACAGTTTATGGTTTGCTTAAATAGTGGAGCATTTTCCAACATACTCAAAATGAGGTTGGTTATACTATTTCAAGGCTGCAGCTCAGCAACGAGAGAGTGAAAGCACCAACAAACATCTGGAGGAGAAGGTTAGAATGCTTGAGCAGAGACTATCAGATCACAGTCTGAGTGATGATGAGCAGATGAAAGCTATCATAGCTGAGGTACTAAGTAGATGATGCTACATTCTCCTATAGCTGCCTCTTTGCTTTAGATTTGTTTCTTAACCACTTGCTGCCAGGGGGAAGTTATCAATGTTGATGATGCTGGTCCGGGATAATCATCATTTTTTTCTGTTTTCAAAATTCTTTAAAAACACGTGAAAGACTGTCTGGTGTCCACTCTAGCCTGACAGACAAAATCTATTCACACCTTAGTATTTCAGCCAGGCCTGCAGCTTGTGAAAAGAGCCCAGATTGTGCGGTGTTATATAAGTTTGTTTTGTTCACGAACCTGGCTCTGTGCACTGCTGACCTCTTTTCAATAGGGGCCAGGTTAGCATGCAGCGGTGCTGTGTGGCGCATCGCTGAGGTGGTGGAGCACTTTTATTCCCCAGTGGTAATCCGCTCGCTCTAAATGCCCCAAACAGGGGTATACTGTTTCAAAACAAGGCAGGATTATCTCCACTTTTGAGAGTGAGAAAATGTCGGCAATGCCCAACAGCCTGGTCTTTTGTTCTGAGTATGGTATTTTGTTACAAGGCCCTGTTCCCTTTGTCCGAGTTCGGAGACCCCGGCCACACATGTAAAGCATACGTGTCCGGATCCGGAATCCCCGGCAGGAAGTGCTTAATTGGCCTATTTCCTTTAAATAAAAGCACATTTAGAAAAGTACGTGTAATCTCATTCTGCAAAATCTGTTCAAAAACTAATGCCTTTAATAATGATTTTCAATAAGGTTACTAACTGGGCAAAATTAGTTTACATTTGGAGTGATTTGTTGTACGTTCATTTTTTAGAGAGATACCCTAGAAGAAAAGCTGGAGGTTTCCCGTCGCGAACTCATTGATGTCAAAAGTTCATCAGCTGACAAGATATCAAGTCTAGAACAGCAGGTAAAATCTAACTCACTTTAAATCCAGGATTAAAAAATATCAGAAACCATTTGAGCCCTTTGGGGTTCCATGTGTTTGTAGAAGTTCTGATGAGCTGTCTGTTGGTCAGTCTGTTGGTATAACATAAAAAGGACTGTAACATTGGGCTTGTGCACTCCATCTGTATAATAAATCAGAGAACCAATTTATGGTTCAGGTTATCAGGATTAGTTCCTAAAATGCTGGCTTGACACGATTTAGCATGATGAGCTGATTTTTCCCATTCTGTCTGTGGTTACATGCCAGATCTCTCACCTGAACACTAAGATAGCTGAGGACAGAGAAGATGCAATTCAGAGGCAACAGATTCTGGATGCTATGAGCAGAAGACATGCTGAGGAACTTGGCCAACTTCAAGCTAAGCTACAGGACACAGAACAACAGGTGCAGACTCATATTGAATTGGTCAAACAGAGAGACACTCAGATTGCTGTACAGGTGGGTAGATATCAATGTGAGTTATCTGACAATACATGTCTGTTACCTTTAATTATCTCTGAAAGCGAATGAGGACAAGAATGTTTAATTAACCGTAATACCAAATCATGTTAGATGTAAGAATGTTTGTACTAAAAATTCAATTTGTAGCATTCTTGGAGAGGCAGTGATTGTCGAGTTTTATCTTTACCAGTTGGTCTTTGAATTAAAAATTGGCTGTGTTTGCTAAAATGCTGTGATATATGGTATTTGCAAATGCAGAAATCTCTGAGTGATACAGAAATACAAGCAATACAGGAGCAACTTGATGTCACCAAGAAACAGTCTTTGGAAATGAAGAAACAATTACAAGATAAGATAGCTACATTGGAATCTAAGATTACTGGGCTCAGTACAGCTACTGACTTTGAGAAGAGTGCAACGGAACACAAAATTGTAAGTTACTCTACATGCATTTTTATTTTTGTTTTGGTTTTTTTTTGGGGGGGGGCATTTAATGGTTTCAATTCTACAGGGAGCTTCTGGTTTCTGTGAAGTATATGTTTTTACTGTATAGCTTTTTAAACCTTTCCGTTCCTGAAATCAACAAATTCAGCTGAGCTAAAGACAAAGACCTGTACAGAATCCTCTTTTGGAAATCTTAACTTGTGTATTTCAGTTTCTGCTAGTGCTAGAATTTGGATAATGGCTGTTATTGTGTTGAATTTTTTTACACTTGAATGAGAACACTTTTAATTTTGTTATCACTTGAGAATGGTTTTGTGAGGGGTCAGCTTTGACCGTGGTAAAATTCTGCTGCCATTAACAGACACGTCTAGAGAGTCAGAATGAGGAGTATTTGGAGCGTGAGATTGAGCATGAGAAACACATCACTCAGTTGGAAGAGGCAAAAGAATCTCTCTCGGTGAGTCTCCATATGTATAGAGAAGAATGCCTCCAATGTTGAATTTTTTTTATCGTTCTGTTTTCTACCATATAACCTGCTTCATCCTTGACTGGTTCACGTATGTCTTGAATGAAAGACAGGTGCCCGTAACCCACTTTTGTGGCTAGGGAAGACAGTGCCCTCAAGTCTGTTTGCATTTATCTAATAGTATGTGATCTTTGCAGGCATCTCTGACAACAAAATCCAAGGAGTGTGAGAGACTAACAAGAGAAGTGGAGGAGATAAGGGAACGAGCAGAGGATTTATCCAAACAGGTATGCAGTCATTCAAGAAGACCGTTTCATGTGCTCCAGTCTCCAATAATTATCAGTGATACTTTACGGGAACCTCTAAATGCAAACGTTGAAGTTGTGTACAATGTCCATCACAGCAACATGGTATGGTCTAGCCACACTGATATGATGTGTAGACTGTACTTACCATACCCTGCATGTCATTGCTCAATAAGCTATGAGTGTAGAAAGCTATGAATACCGTAAAACACAAAGATAATGAAATGAAGCAAAACTCCTTGGCCATCTGACATGGTTGCTTATTGTCTCCAAGCAGAAGCCTTGAAATCACAATACTGTAATTATACTTTTAAACATTGTTCATAAAGGCCTCAACCAACTTGATTCTACATCCCCAGAATTGTGGAAGTTTAACTTACCCTTAATGCAATTCAAGCATTTTTCTGTTTAATCTAACTTTTGACCATTCTCTCCAGGTTCTGACAGCAAGTTCTTCTGTCATGGATGCTCACAAAGAGGTGGACAGGTTACGAAAACTTGTGGAAGTTAAAGATACAACCATCAACAAGTCAGACCAAGGTTTGCAGGTTACCAACCAGTGTCGTATGTGAAGCATACCACCAGTGACTGGTTCCCAATAGACTATTGCTCTTCACGTTTTCCAGCTTAACAGCTTCATAAAGTTTTTACTTCAGTAGTTTTAGTTCACCCAAACTGCTTCTCATTAAGCAGAGAAATAAGCAATAAGCAATGATAGTAAGCAGTCTCAATCTTAGAAACAGGAAGTGTTGCATCAGAATAAACTATCATTAAATGTATACTGTGTAGAACAAATATGGATGACAAGTCATCCAGCCCATAGGAATAACCAAACTACACTGTGGTTTATTTTGACTGAGCAGAAAATGAGGAGTTGAAACGACAAAACTTGGAACTGGCAAACAGTCTGGCTCAGCAGGAGCAAGAGATGCAAACTTGCCATGATGAGGCACAGAGGGCGCTGTTTGAGAAGAATGAAAGCATCAGCGTCTTGAAACAGAGTCTATCTGAGAAGGAAGAGGAGATTGGAATGGGTCAATCCAAGGTTCGTAATGTGTTTAGATAAAAATCTTGCCAAAGATATTTATGTGTGGACTAAAACTCACGTGAGAAACCTGGTAACTCGTTTCCTGTGCTTAGCAGATTTCTGTCCTTGACTGTTCCATGGAATTTGTTGGGAGCAAGAATTCTGCCAGAGCATACTCTGTCTTTATCAAATAAACCACAAAAGATATTGATTGATGCATTTCACCCTTCTGAAAAAGTGGAGGAAGAAAGCAAAACCCAGCAGCATTAGAATCTCCAACCCATAGCCTTCTAATACTGTGGTTCAAATGTCAAAGGTCTTAACCTTACAGCAACCAGATACTTTGTTCAACCAAATGCTACTCTTGCTGAACAGTTCACAGAGTTACACTTTAAAGGGCCAGTTATCTCAGAGCTTCTGGATTCCATTCCAAGAACTCAGTAAGTCAATTGAAAAATTATGGACTTTTGCAGACCCGTTGCTCAAAAATGCGTGTTGCAGGAAAATGGCAGGTCTGATTTTCACAAAATTTTAAGAAGAGTACCTCAAGATAATGCTAGGAAAAAGTCTGTTAGACTCAGCGCAGGAAAAATATGCACTGCAATGATTACTCAACTCTTTTAGAATTAAGAAACACACAAAAAAGAACCTTAAATTAATGGCAGTAATAATGGCAACATGGGTTGCTTGGGATAATATGAGTGATTTTTTTTCTGGCAGATAAAGGAGCTGGAGGAGAGTCTAGCTGCTTCTCAAGCTGACACCAATGGAGTCGATGATGGAGAGGTCAGAGTTCATGCTTAAGTGTCATATTATATCCAGGCATTACCCTCACACCAATTAAGATTCATAAAACACCGTAGGAACCTAATAATAATGTCCAGCAATTCAATTGGGTAACTTGACTGTCGGATAATTTTGCATGTAGAAATAAATGTTCATGTTACTCCACAGGATGTTGAGAAGTTGAAGCAAACTCTTGAAGAACAGGAGCAGCAGTTAAATGAAAAAAATAAGACAATAAAGATGCAACAACAGAGGTTAGCAGACTTGAAGAAGACACTACAGAGAGAACTGGTGAGATGTTAGATGACCACGATGGGTGCATGTGCTCATGGGTACTTTTCTACAGTTTACAGTGCAATGGCCCAGTGTCACTAGCCTAATTAATTCATGTAGTGTAACAAATTTGGTTTCAATTGAAGTGAAATGTCCTTCTGGTATTGCTGTATTTGGTGCTGAATTAAGTGAATTCTAGTTTAATTATAACTCTATAATAATCTATAATATATAATATTTTTCACAATTTGAGTAGAGTTGTCAGCTATGTGCTCAAATGAATATTGATCTTAATCAAACTGACAGGAGTTCTTCTGGTGACTCATTAATTATGTGGTAATGCCATCAAAATTGCTGAAGTGTGTTTGATGACAACTTTTACCCCAATCCTGTATTGTTTACAGAAAGTCCAGAATTCCTCCGGCTATGACTCGCCAGAGGAATTTTCCAAAGACAGAGGTCAAAGTTCAAGCTCTACAGGGACAAGTAAAAGTTCTAGTTTAGGAGGGTTGAGTAACAGCAACGTCCTCCAGTCATCAGGGTATAGCTTTGCTTCAGGGTCCAGTGAGTCACCGAGCATTAGAGGGATGGCCTCATTAAGTCCAAACGCAGCAGGCCTGGATCGACAGGACTTGAGAGAAATCAACTTCCAATATCTGAGACATGTCGTGTTCAAGTTCATGAGTAGTACAGATCAAGAGGTAAATTGTGCTTTACAGTGTTTCAGGCCTCCTTTCACTTGCCAAGTACAGCCTGTGTAATAGCTCATTGTGAAAGTTATCACTTATGTTCATAAATTACGTGAAGTATGAGTTGGTAACCTCGTAAACACGTGAAATGCAAGGTAGTTGGCACAGGGCATGAGTTTTTCTATGATGAGAGTAACAGGATACTGATTTGGCTGAAGAGAGATGCAAGAAAAGCACTTCTGCATTTGGTAAAGCTCATGCTTTCTTACCACCAGTATCAGGTATCCTATTCCTGCCGGACGGAATTTGCATATGCAGAGTGAGTTTTTGGGTGATTTTTAAGATTTTCCGTTTTCAAAATTCTTCAAAATTCATAACTTCATTCCTGGACACTTACACCCACACGAATGACTGTCTGGTGGCTACTCTAATCTGTCAGGCAAACCTCCATTGACGCCCGGGTATTGCAGCCAGGCCTGCTGCCCAGTAAAGAAAGCCCAAAATTATGCGGGGTTGCGTAATTCCTTTGTTCCCGAAATTGGCTCTGTGCATTGCTGAATGGCAATGGTGTCTTTTCAGATGCAGCCAATTGGCATGCAGCGGTATTGTAGCGCTCATCACCGGAGTGCTGGAGCAGTTTTGTCCCTGTCGATAATCCATGGGCATGGATGCCGCAAACAATAGTATACTGTTTCAAAACAATGACAGATTACCTCCGCTAATGCCAACACTCTGTGCTGAAAAATGTCGGCAATTCCCAGCAGCTCCTTTTTTGGTTCCGAGTACAGTCTTTTGTTACTAGGCCCAGCTCCTTTGTCCGATTTCGGGCACCCTAGCTGTGCATACAAACCTAAGGTCTCTGGTACCGGGAACCCCGGCACCCATGAGCATTGATGTCAAGTGTCCAGGATTTTGGCCGTATTTGTAGTACTTTCTTCTGTATGTCCTCTGTCACACAGAGTCTGATAATAAAGTTGATTGTTGTTGGTCTTTTCCTACCAGCTGATTGAAAGGAGCCGTAGGCTCTTTTGAATGTCAGTCCTACAGTTCTTTGGTTAGCCTATGGTACAGCCCCATTGCATTTTCTTCCAGAGAGATGCCACGGCCCCAGCAAATCAAATGTCTCCAACTCAAGAGAATGATTGTCTTTCTCTTGACAGGCCAAGCAGTTACTGAAAGCAGTGTCTACTGTGCTGGAGTTTACTCCACATGAGGAGTCATTGATCACTAAGACTCTGGAATGGAAGGTTAGAGTCATATCAAAACTGATATCAATGATTGATTTTTCTGTTTCCCAAAAGACTGCTGATATGTTACAGAGCCCCCGTGGTTCTGAAATTAATGTTACGATACGACATGGAATATCTTTTCTACCTTTGGATCCATTGTGTAATTTTGCCCTTAATTGTATGAAACTATGAAATGTTGTTGATGTATCATAGATGGATATCACATTAGCGCTGTCTGTGCATATCCGCATCAAAACCGAGGCTCTCTGTGTTGAATTTAGTCGCGCGCGCGCCCGCTGAGTCAACACAGTACATGCAGTATCCGGTTCGTAAGTGTGACGTCACTTCAGTTTAAACCACACCCACTGCACAAGATAAACGACCATCGCAGGTATGAGTTCGCGGTAAATTGCCATTATTTTTTCTTTTGATTTCACGTGTCGAGTCATCCTGAAAGACTCGTCCACAAAAATTTGCAGCCTGAAAAGTCTGAATTTAACATACCTTTATGTATTTTGTGTCTTGACTCCTTACTTTCAATTGTCTGATCATATTAAGAATTGAAGCTGACACATACAGCCTCGTTTCCAAATGTGGAATTGCGCAGATCGACGCTAAAAGCATCGTATTGGGATCCCTCTATTGTTTGACACTTAATCTTGCACCCACATTCAGATGCGTTACTTTTGCAGTGTTCTATGTACACTCAGTGAAAAGATTATTGGCAGACGCTGTGTGCTATTTGCATATGGGAACCATCACATTCACATGATATGTCAAAATATTGCCATATGGTCTTACAAATGAATTCCCCTTCAGAGATTGTGTCTTCTCATTTATCATTTTGTTCTACTTTGTTTTCTTCTCAGACATCTTGGTTTGGGGTCCGCCCATCTCCGAAGAAAACCATTCAAGTCTCATCTCTTGCCTATAGGTGATACACATCTAACCATGTTGTATCCAAACCTCAGCAATGTGGCATGGAATTTGGCCTTACTCAATCTTCAAATAAACTATTGTATTCAAAAGTTGCGGTTGTATGAAGTTGTACAGTCAAGCACTGGGGTAAAATTCACTTAGTGAAAAACATGAGTGTAGATTTTTGTAACAGATCCGAAGATTTTGTCTCTGGAATGTGATTTGGAGTGTAGAGAATCTGTAATGAAGTAATTGTGAATGAAATAATCGAACAGATGAATGATGCAAGGATATCTGCATTGTTGAAGTGATGGGAGTTTAGAGCAGAGCTCTAAAATATAAATATGGCTCTCTTCCTAATTTATGCATGGGACTTGCAAATTATTCACAAGATTTATCTATTGATGTTTGGTTGTTATAGACTATAGACCCACATTCCTAAGCTTCATGCACATGCTTTGGTCAAGTTACAGCATCCTATTGGTTTAAGAGGCATGTAATGTGCTTGCGTACCACCTATCCAGGAGTATGTTGCCACTGCAGTAATGGCTTCTAATGGACCAATTGTGTCTGCTAAGTCATGTGACCTATAGTGGGTATTAAATATCAGCAAACACAGCGTCCACCAAAAGCAAAGTTTTTCACAAGTATCATTTACCAAAAATAAAGCCGATAGAAGGTACCGTACTTGGACTACTTATATGCAGGGCACTATACTGTAACTTGGTTATATTGTTTGTAAACAACTCTCAAAACACACGTTGCTTTATGGGGTTGATACCCACTATAGGTCATGTAGTTTAGCCGGCGCAATCAGTCCGTTCTTGTAACTGAATTACACCATGAGGAACCTCCATCTATACTTATACATGTAATGTTAAATACGTTCCCTTGAGGTTGCAAATTTGTGTAAAAGAATTTTTCTTCGCTCCAACAGCATGTAGTATTTTTGTTTCAAGATAAATATTTCAAATGTCAACCTTAACATGACCACTTGCCCGTGGGACTTGCTGCTTCTTGGACATCCTCTTGTGAAGGAGGGTGGCAGAAAAAAGCTGCCAAAAAGTTTGTTTTGTTCCTTTGTTCCCCTGTGCAGCACAAACCTGTTGGTATTCTTCCAACTCAGATGCATTTGCTGACTATTCAGTCATTAGTACTGATCCTTTACAAGATTTGCAGAGGTATAAGTTGATTTTGAGAACTTCCTGGATACTTTCCAATCCTTTTGGGTCTTGTATATGGAGTTCTCATTTTTAGTACTTCCCCACATTGACCTGTGTTCATTTTTAACGTTAAATATCTGTAATGGTACAGTTCCTTTGTTAGGTACAGAGGGGTTGAACAGTATTGTAAATAGAAGTCTGTATATAAAACTCTTGAGATTGTATGAAAAATGACATGGTACTTTTGTAGCGTGGGTAAAATTGTTTAGAGATTGTTTTAAAAAAATATAGCCAAATATAGCACTCTTCCAAATTCATCTTTACCAGAGATATAGATTATTGGGTTCTGTTGCTCTAGAAATATGCAGAGAAAGTATGTTAAATGTATGAAATAAAAGAAACCCGCATAAACTGAATGTCTTTTGTTTTGTTCAGTAGCTCCACAACAATGTCGGCCGGTTCTTTAAAAAAAATGTTCGTATTGATAGAAAAAACAGTTTATTAGTTTTTCCTTAAAAATAAGTCTCTTTTAGATAATGTTATATATTTTCGTATTCTGAATGTACGTTCTGAGTATCTAATATGTAATCGATCTAAGCCGGTGATGTTATTTAACAAGCCGCCCGCCCGAACTAGAGAACGACTGCGCCGATATAAGCTGTAGTGGCGAATTGCTTGTAGGCATGCGCAGAAATAACTCATGATTGTTTCCAGTCATCAGGTTAAAGTGCAACATTTATCGTTTCCTTGGAGATGATTGGCAAGACAAACATCGCTTTTTCCGCTTACAGTCACCGTCGCAGATGGTAAGTACATAAATACCGCATCCTATCAGACCAACGTGAACGGAAATACGCTAATGTGAGTCATCCGAACTGCATTTTGTATCCTTATTCCAGCAATTCAAGATAGTCATTTTGTGTTTTAGAAGTTTGACATTTTGTATTAAAATGATTGAAATACTTCTTTCCATTGCTGAATTTTTGAGTGGGATACAAAACTGTTTTTATATGTGAGGGGAAATTTTATTTTTGATGACATCTTTACGTCTATCGGTTTCTATCTATATGATTTTTAAGCTATTTTCCCCCATAAATTTATCTGATGTTGGACGAATTGAGGTAAATGCATATGTCCCTTGTATTACTAGCTTTGGTCCATCGCAAACACATGGCAACACCGGTGTATGTTCAGCTTTATTTAGGTGACAATCAACAAATTTTGCAGGTATATCAAATGAAGATAACGTGCACGATATGGAGCCGATGGGTAACCCCCCCCCACGTCCAATCCCTATACACACTCTAGACAATCGTTACCTAACTCATCCCCCCTAGAAGTATGTAAAGAATTCCTGAGATTCCGATCAAACAATTACCAACACAAAGGCGGGGTGGTTCTCTCCACCCCATATCTTGCATCATATGCAAATGAATGAGGACACAAAATTGTGATTATTCCTTTCAAGCGGAGAATACTTAATGGCGCATTATGATTCCAGAAACAGGTTCCGGCTTGTTGGGATTGATTTCCATGACAACCGTCATGGCAACGAGGAAGGTCAATGTGTCGTGTGTTGTCAGGTTCTCGTTTCTTCTCCTTGGAGGTAAATGAATGGTCATATATAAGAGTATATACCCTTAAATATGCCACCCAAACGGACGAGCTATTTAATTATTTAAATGAATCATAAACTGAATGAGGGAAAGCCATTTTGGAAATTGTGGAATGTAATAATCACTTGAGTAACTCTATTCAATGTATTTTTTTAGGATGCTGTTAAAAATTCTACTGTTCATTCGACAATTCAAATTGCATGTGCTTGCAAAAAGTTTAAGTTTAACATCACTGTTTTGTGTTTTTTCATTTTCGTACAGCATTCCTTTTGGTTAAATGGTTACAAACAAAGAGTCTTTATTCTAAGCAGCTGGAAGAGATGAATTCGAAGGAGCAAGTGGCGCATTCTGTTAAAGCAAGCAATCAAATTGAATCGGTAGCGAAAAGCTCTTCTCTGCCTTGTACACTTGGCCACGATGGTCGACATGATGGTGTTATCTTGTTAACCACAACGAATGCCGGATTCCAAGACATGACGACAAACATGCTGGAAAGCATCAGAAGGGTCCGGATCTGTCCTAACATCACCATAATCGCCGAAGACGAACAGTCTTACAAATATCTGACTGACAAAGTTGCCTCCCCTGGAGTCCACATTCAGAAAACGGATTCAGGGGTGATGACTTCAGACCGACTGAGGGTTTATGGAAGGGTGTACATTCAATTTGTCAAGAAACGTGCACGTTACATACTGAACTTTCTCAATAAGGGTTACGATGTGCTCTTTACTGATGTCGACACTTTCTGGTTTCAAGATCCCTTTCCGGATTTCCGAGGCAACTTTGATATTGCCATGAGACAGGAGGCTCCGCCATCAAGTCTTACTCCCGTGTTCTGTAATGGCTTTGGTTACTATCGAGCAACAGAAAACACACTGGCTGTGGTTAGGGAGTGGGTACGTTTGATGAGCACCACACATAAGAAAACGATGGATAAGGATGTTTTGAACCTTGTGATAAAGAACAGAAAACCGGCAGTGAGAATGAAGTCACTGGACTCCGTTAAGTATCCAGACGGTCGCGTGTTCCGTGATAAAGGCTGGGTGAAGAAACGGGCAAACACAACAGTTGTGCTACATTTAAGCAGCGTTTTTGGACACAACAGTAAACTGAAGAAATTAAAGGATAATGGATTGTGGCTAATATAAAAGGCGATGGTTCTGTTAATTCAAAAGGTTTTCTGGGTGGTTTAGTAAGAAAAAGATTTGAACTTTCCAAAAAATACAAGGCAAACCCCTTGCGAAATTTTGCATTTGAACTGAGTTCTTTTTTCCCAAAATGTGTGGCTACAAAGGTGGAAGAATGCTTATTTTGATTAAAAAGGTATTACTGGGCGCTATAGAGAAAATCTGAATTTCCACCTAATTTCAATAAAAATGCAAGGCCAACCCCTTCCTAAATCATTCGAATTTAGCTCTTTTTCTCTTTCTTTTCAATCGTCAAAATTAGGGTTACAAATGTCCAAGTAATGCTTACTTTTCTTCAGAGGGTATTACATTCTTCTGGGTGGTTTTGAGAAAACTAAATTTTGACATAATTTTAATTTAAATGCAAAGCTAACCTTTTGCAGTATTCTTGAATTTGAACTCAATTTTTCCCCCAATAAATCTTATAAATAATATGTGGCTACAAAGGTGGAAGAACTTATTTTGATTCAGAAGGTATTTCTGGGCACTTTCGACAAAATCTAGATTTCCATCTAATTACTATAAAATGCTACGCTAATCCCTTGCTAAATTATTCAATGTTAGCTCTTTAATCTTTCTAATCAATCTTCAAAAAATGGGGCTATAAGGGCAGAAAGATGCTTATTTTGTTTTGTGGGGGTATTTTAGGGCAGTTTAGAGAAATCCAAATTTTCACTCAATTTGAATAAAAATATAACCTAAATATAATATAGCCTAACCCCTTGCAAATTTCTGGATTTCTAACTTGATTTCATTTGCCAATAAATCTTCAAAACAAGTGGATGAATTAGGTGGAGAAATGCTTATTTTGCATCAGAAGGTATTTTGGGAGTGCTTTAGAGAAAAATCCAAATTTTCACCCATTTCTATTGAAAATGCAAGACTAACCCCTTGCAAAATTCTTGAATTTTTATCTCAATTTCTTTTTTCCACGAGTCCTCAAATATGTGGCTAAAAAGGTGGAAAGAAGTTTATTTTGCTTCGGAGGCAGGGTATTTTGGGGTGGTTTACAGAAGATACACATTTTCATCCAATTTTAATAAAATGCAAGGCAACCCCTTATAAAATAATTTATCCATTTTTTCAATAAATATTCAACATCAGGGTCTAACAAGTATTGAATACTGCTAATCATAATTACAAAGTCATTTCTAGCTGTTTATAAATTAAGGTCAAATCCAAGATGTTTACCTTGCAGTTTTCATTTTAACTGATTTATTTCAATAAATGTACAAAATCTTGTACTATAAAGTACCTGTGATTGCTTGTGTTTCTCAAGAAGGCATTTCTGGGTCATTTGTAGAATTGTCAATTCTTATAAAAATGCAAAGTGAAGCCCTTAGAATTTGATGGAACGTTTGTTCTTTGTTTGATTCATGTTTAAATATTTGGACATTTATCAAGATATTAGACAAGGCTTATTTTACTTCAGATGACTGTTGGGATGTTTGGAGTAAATTAAATCTGACCCAAACCACAATTCAATTGAAATAAGTGAGAATGAGTTTTTTGTCAAGCCAGATGTATCCTGTAAGACAGAATGATTGGTTCCTTTTTAATCTGATCTATACAAGTGAAATACAGGCACCATTTCAATGAGGTACAATAACCAAGAATGAATTCTGCTTACTCTAACTGCTTACTTCCCTGTGTCACTAGGGGTTGGAATGGCACATCTACACAGAAATCCGCTTTGTTTTTAACACTAACAGGTACGATCATTAACAATGTCATACCCAATGGCACTGTCATATATATATGTACACCAATATGCCGTCTACACTATGGCAGACATGTACTTTCTTCAACCTTTTTCACTTCAAACCATTATTTGCATGGATATCACAAGGAAAAAGATGGGCACTGGCCTCCATTCCACTCCACACACCCCCCCAGAAAAATATAAAGGGAGAGTAAAACAAAACGAATGAGCCCCCTCCCCCCAAAAAAAAAATGGAAAGGGGATTTTAAAAATGCCAAAATGTTTGAAAATACATTGTAGCTAATTCCCTTTCATTGTTAGAGGATGCTTTGCCCACCCCCAAACAGTCATGCCCCCTAGAAAACTTCCTGGCAACGCCCATAGTTTTCACAAACTTTGTCGTCATGAAAGCTTCAAAATTTCTCCACTTCATACTCTTCTTTTCTCAATTATTTTGGGTAACTGATTATACAATGGACCACTTTTCTACAACATGTGAGGTAGAACATTCTACATTCTGAATATAGAGACATTATTGACTTCAGTGGCTGATACAAAAGTAGAAGATTGGTGTAAAACTCACTCATAAAATCTGAACTTACAAAGTTTAAAGGTGCAAAATAGGTAAGGTAACATTGAGGGATTTCATTGATACAAAAACACAAACATTTCTCTGTTTTAAATCAGTAATATCAAAATTTGCTCTTCAATGAGATACAATGATTACAGAGTAAATACAATTTGAAAAACTTGTCATGAGTTGATTTTCTACACAAGGTAATGACAAGTCCAATAATTTGGTTTGTAAAAGGCTACACTACCATGACCAACTTCCGAAATTTGATACAAAAATCTACAAGAATAAAAGTGAATAGGAATGACCAAAACCCTTGCAGCTGTGGTTTGTATTGACTACATTTCATAAAAATCTAACAAATCATGTGCACTTCATGGAACGCTAGAGGTACAATGTATCAGACAATAGCCTGTGAACAGTACAATTTCAATTTCTTCTGACAAGTGGGAAATTTATGCTATCTTGGTCAGAAAAAGGGTGTTAAAGTTAAGATATTTCAGTAACTACATGTACTTATGTCTTCAATGTGCATAGAGATTTGAATATGGTATCAAGTCTGCAGCAAGGATTATTTTCTATGCGGTGCTCAGTGCTACAGGTGTAATTCTGGGTGTGGTCTGTTTCAACAAGTTTTGGTGCTGCATCACAACTTTAGGAGTAAAACATCCAAAATACGACGAATGTCGGTGTGAGTCCCACTGGGTAAACTTGCATATTTGTCCCTCACAGCAATGATAGAATGCTTAGAAATTTACGTCATGAGGAGGAAACAAATAAATTAAATTAACTTGACCTTATTTCAAGGATGGATTTGCGCCGGGGGAGATGTAAATTCAAATGAAAAGTGGTAACTGGGATATCATTTGGAGGGACATTATAAATGAAAAAAAGTCACAGTAATACTATAGAATAATATACATGTACTGCAGAGATCAATACTGTGAACGGGAATGTTGATGTACATGTAAGATCAATGCACACCTCTATTTATAAAGTTTAAAAAATGCAATTTCAGTATTCTATAAGGTCCTCAAAACAGCACATTAACTGATAAGGCTATGGCAAGAATTTACAGAGGAAATTTGGCAGTGTTGTAGTCGAGACCATCACAAGACCACGCACAAGATCAGTCACAAGCAACAGGGTGAACAATGACAAAGGAATGCTTTTGTTGCGGTTCATTTGAATAGCTTGCACCTTGAATTCAGACTGGAGGTCTTGTGTTTGTCTTGTGACGGTCTTCAGTACTCTCAACTACGACACTGAAATTTGGTTTCAATCAAGCTCATCGCCTAAGGAAATTCTCAGGGTTTTCTCCATGTAAGCAGAATTTAAAAGAACTTGTCTTTTAAATTCTGGAGAAATGATTTGACGATGAAATTGAAAGAACTAGTAATACATATGCATGATATGTGCGTATGTCTCTAATGAAATTCATGCAATGTTTACATTTCAAATAAACACAAATATTTGTACATTGTGTAAATTACAAAACATGATTAACATTAGCGTAACAAATACTGCATACAAAATCTGTTAAAAGTGCAAAGGTTCTCAACAAAATAACATATTTTAAGGTATTAACCACTTGCTGCTGGTACCGGAACCGTATTCTTTATATGCGTGGCCCGGGTCTCCGAAATCGGACAAAGGGAACTGGGCCTAGTAACAAAAGACTGTACTTGTAACAAAGACCCTGCTGCTGGGCATCACCAACATTTTTTCACTCTCAATAGTGGAGATAATCCAGCCTTGTTTTGAAACAGTATACACTGTACCAAGGTTTGGGGGATTTAGTGCAAGCGCATTACCAAAGGGGACAAAAGTGCTCCACCACTGCAGCGATAAGCCACACAGCACCACCGCACGCTAATCTAGCCCTAAAAGAGGTCAGCAGCACACTGTGCCAGTTTCATGAACAAAAGAAAATTACGAACACTGCAAAATATGCTCTCTTTTTACAAGGCAGCAGGCCTGGCTGAAATACTCCAGCCTCGGTAGATGTTGTGTATCAGATTAGAGTAGAACCCAGACAGTCCTTCGTATGGGCGTAAGTGTCCAGTAAATGAAGGTATGAATTTTTAAAGAATTTTGAAAACAGAAAAAATGATAATTATCCCATCCCAGCATCATCAACATTGGTAACTGCCAGCGGCGTGATGTGGTTAAGGATATATTGTAAAATATCTTGGACAAGTCTTGGACAATGTAGACCTCTTACTGGCATGCCAATCTTAATTTGCATTTTCACAATCCCTTACTGTAACATGAAGCTCCAGCAAAACCAGTGGAACCTTAGACAACACTTATTAAATGGTTTCAACACAATATGCATTAACCCTAACAGTCCCAACTCCTCCAATTTCAATACGATTTTACATACACCCTAGGGAGTTTGGGTTAACTGTGGCAGTATACTATTATTTTTTATCGCACGATGCAGACACACTTATACAAAAAAAGTGCAGAAACCATCACAGAGCTCGGTATCAAACTGAGTCACATTACATATGGTTAGCAAGAGTTACAAGATACATTCTGGCCACAGCTCCATGTACATGTATGTTGTGTTTTAAACTCAGATTACAATGGGAGGTAGTTCATCAAAACAATTCCCAATACAGTGCATAATCAAGAGGCCACTTGTCCCAATGCATCCTGGGAAATCTTTATTTTAAATGGTCTTTGTATAAGCACATTGCAAGTTTTCCACTATTGGACCTGCATAATTCAAGTTAGGATCTTTGTGTGTGAAATATAAGGTCTTTACACAGCTCCAAACTCATTTAAACTCCTGTGAAATTACATATAAAGATATGAATAATGCAGATAATCAGCTGCCTGATCATTGAACAATTTCAACTGAAGCTGAAAAGTTGCTTTGTGAGTGGCTTTTGAGGTATGTACTTGGAAGTGCACCGGAGTGTGATTCAGTCTTATTTCTCACAGTGGTGAATGTATTGAGTTGTCAGTCAGAGCAGCAATATCTATCTCTGATAATATTAAGACAGTTCAAAGGCATGGTGTTTTGAGGTTTGGGCAGCTAGATTATAACAACTACCACCGGGTCTTTGTAGAATTCGGGGGCAAAACAAACTGCCTTGTCTGTATTCTGCATATCACACAACAGTAGTTTGTACTCAATCCTCTCACACTATGAACATCAGACAAAAGAATAGCAATGCAGTAACAATGAACATCCATTGTTATTGCACCATACTTCTTTTGTTAGATGTTCAAAGTGCCATACTGAAAAGCTGCTATCCAGTTTCATTTGTTACAAAGATTTCATAGTATTGAGCAGGAAATGACATGAGAAACCAGAGGCGAAAGTGATTTGTTAAAGTAACAAAATCCTAGATGTTCAATTTCTTTCCAAACCATTTCATTATGACAGAGTTGGCAATGGGATGCATAGTGAAAGCCCAATTTAAGAGAAAGCACTTACAGCACATAGTAGTTCATATTGGTCAGTCATCTACACTCCCTTCATGTTCCATTTTGAGTTTCTCCACCAGGACATCAATGGTTTCTTGGATGTTTTCATAGACTGGTACCCCCCGACGCTTCGCAATATCAGCTAGGTAGCTACGAGCTCGATTATAGTCTCTGATAGCTCGCTCTGTCAGCTGTTAATGACAAATGATAAAAGGAAAAACAAATGGGAGGACATTATAGCAGTTAGTCTTGAACCTAATGGAATGTTTAGTTTAGTAAGCAACTAAAAGGTTCACTTTTAATAAACACCCATTAGGAAGTCTACATCAAAACAGTGAAATTTATTTCCATATATCAAACGGACACAAGTCAATGACACTTTTCAAGTTCTTGACTGAATATATAACACTTGAAGTGTTCTGTTTATCAATTGTCAGGATTTCACATGACATACCGTTTCCCCATAGACACAGACACCATGCTCCATCTGTTGGATGCATAGCACTACCTTCCTTCCTTGACCAATGTAGTGGGCAACCTAGGCAATAGAAATGGCAAAAACAGATAACCCAAAGTTCCCAGTGGACAGATTACAATGGCACCAAGAGAAACAAATCAAGGTGATATCACTGTAAAGATGAAAACATCTACCCGATAGGGAGAATGTCCAAACCCTTGAGGTTAACTAAGCAATTCAATGTTTAACGAATCTGTCCCACCTCAATCATTGATGCTATGCCACGGGAAGTAGCACTGATGACAAACAACAGGTACAATGATGTATCCTTGGCTCGGGCCTCAATAGCAATGTTAGACATGTTCCAGTTGGACACTTTAGGATTGAAAAAGGTCAGATCATGCCTCCTGAGGACAAACCAAACATTTCTTATGAATATGCAACACGTAAAATAGAATTATCTTCACATTTGTCATACCAAATGTATAGAGGTTTAAACTGTGTTTTTGAAATCCTTCTATTCCTGATAGAGTTGTATCAGGAACTTCTTGTAGTTAAAAAGTGAACAGACTGAGTAACAAAACATCCCAAAATGAATACTGGGCCATTTTCCAACACTCAACTTCAGCTCTATCTCAGACTTCAACTGTTTTTTTTTACTTCCCGTCTTTGAAGTTGCAAGCGCAATAGTAAGTCTGATAATGCCACAAAACATCAAGAAATATACTAGAGAGCCAACCATTACGGTGTGCACTTCAATTTAATTTAAACGCTTCAGGCCTACAATCAGGGAATGGTTTCGGAGATGAAGCCTGAGATGGAGATGAGGCTGAGTATTGGAAAATGGCCCTGGCATGACAGTCATGGGTAGTCATCTGCCATTACATTTTTCAATGCCTGAATACCAAGCTTGTTTGCAACGCAAAGATCACAATTTTCATAACCCATAAATTTTAGTGACACTCTTTCAACTGAAGCTCTCAAATACTGATCTTTATCTGAAAACTCATTCCAAATCCCACAAAACTTGAAGCTTTGATATGATCTCTGGGCCAATCAAAGTGGACAAGTCATCTTACGCGAGACATGGGATGGCAATCTCCTCTCTCCATGTTGTGTCCAAACAGGTCCCACCAAGGAAAACATCTGTCTGGACCTCAACGACCTTTCGAGGAATGGATGATGTCTTGAATGTACTCAGCCAACCTAACCATAGAAAAAGGGCAAATCCCAAAGAAAGCTGAAATGTAAGTCTAAAAGAACTTTCAACTTATTTCCTCTGGCAATTCCTGTCATTGTGTTTATGCAGTGTGAATGGTATCCTGGAGCAGTATGGAGGATTTCACAGATAATCTAGACATGAACGTGTGCATGGCTAAAGCATACACAGCACAAAAAAAAAATCAACTGAATTCCCACAGCTACACCAAATGGTCATTGCTCAAATCAACAAAGTCAAACCCAGCCAACGATCAACTGTTCATGACTGGAAGTTGGATGCAAAATAACAACAACAACAAATTCATAAAGACCTTCAGAAAGGCAAGCAACGACAGGGACTCACTAGAGGTCACTGACCTCAATCTCTTTGATGTTTCCAAGCCATCATCATGTATTGATGCCGCAAATATTTCCAGAAAAAATACTTCCACAGCACCATGTTTAGGCTTAAGAACACAGCATGACCCCTGGGAATGTACTAAGTGCAAGCAGGAAAAAGGAAATGTTTTATCTTTTTATCACAAATAATGAAGGACTCACGATAAATGGAAGACACAAGTCTGGAGAAAGCTCCTTTGCTGGAAGGTGGCGGTTGGTAATGCTTATACTCTGTAACCAGGCAACAAAACTCATTGAAGTCCAAGTCAGTCTTGTCTCCTGTCTCTGCACAGCTGGCTACAATTTGGTTATATGCAGGGAAGGCAAGATCTTTACCAGTCACAGCCCGAATGGCAAGAAATGCCTAAATTGAAAGGAAAATCCATCTACAGTGTTTCATTACAGTTTGTAAAAGGTCAAATTGAAGAAATTACGACCACCAATTCATACAAAAAAATGGTAACCCTTTTTCCTCTTATAAAACATAAAGTTTTAATGTTTTGCCGCAATTGAAATATCCATATACATTTTGACTTTGTTTCCAACAACTACTATTTGACTTTGTTTCCAATAACTACTATTTAAAAAGATAAATTCATCTTACAGGAGTTTTCTGAAAATAAATTGTGGCTTTTCTAGAACTTCACAAGAACTATGTAAGTGTAAAATATCTATCTTTGACCAAAAAGAACTCACATTAGACAGTGATATTCTACTGCGATTATCTCGATCAAACTCATCAAAGACTTCACGGATGTGTCTGGAATGCAGCACAGATGAGGAACATGATCACAAAATTGTTGAGAACCAGGGATGATCAATACACATTATATGAAAGTTTGGCTGGTAACCTGCTCTGTCTAAGAAAGCATTGCCTGTACTATGCAACTTTTACACTTTCCCGATCATATAGCACTGGTCCCAGTACTCATCAGCTGAATGTTGCTTAAGACAAATACCTGCAGTCCAATTTAATCTGATTACCTGAGTTTATCTCCGACTTTGAAGGCAGGATGTTTCACAGGTTGTGCTCCGTCTTCTAGTGTGAGTTGACTCAAGTGAAGTCCTCTATGCAGGGCCTTTGCAGCACAGTGTAACGAGATTTTGACATCTTCAAAGATTGGACACCACTGTCTCTCTACCATGTCACATAAGAAGGCATGACTGTGCCTCAAATCCTTCAACTCACTGTCAAAGTAAACAAGGATGTATAACCAACATGCATTACAAGTATACAAACAAATCTACATGTATGTACATGTGCACAATCCAACAATTAGAAAAAGGACTTTGCAAAGTTGCTTTCTGTTACGATTGTACGATCTACAAACCAGTGTATGTATCATTTAACTTCAGTCAAGTTTATAAGTGAAAGCTATTTTAGGGTTCCCAGCTAGATTTGGTAAAGCCATGACCCCAAGTAATGTACTCAAACTATCTTGGTAAGGAAACAGCATACTGTGCCTGACACTTCCTGCTTTATTTCCTGATAACCTTGATTTCAACAAAAAGATTGAGATCATTCAATGCTCATGCACAAGCATGTACATTTAATAACAGAGGTTGAAGTATATATAAAACATAATAAAAGTCAGGTTCTAATGAAATAGGAAGAGATACTGAACTGTAGCAACAGGGAGCATTAACAACATGGCAATAAGACCACAGCATGTAATACGAGGATGTATCTTACTTGTCTGATATTGTTTCATTTTCAACTACTGTTGGCAAGCCTTTCATGACAAGCACCAAAGGTCTACCTGCACCTATAAGTGAAAAATCAAGCAAAACTCAGCAATTAGTCCCCCAGATTCTAGTCACAGGGGTCCACAGGTTTGAAAATTGAGGAATGGGTTGGTATATCTGGTGTGAAAATGGAAACTAATGTATTTTTCCTAAATATGAGAAGGGGCAGAAATTCCAAATTTATGAGCTCTTGCTTGATATAATTAAGGTTACACAATTCTAGTCAGACTTCAAGTGCCCCAACACAATTCAATCCACCTCCCATTCATAGGCCCCTCCCTCCCCAAATGTACAGGTATCAACAAATTTTAAGTATACATTTGATCCCTCACATCATCAGTGAAAACAAAAACGTCATATTCTTAGTTTTCTGCAGCTTTTTCACGCCTTTACCTGACAAATACGCAGCCTCTACTAGTGATGCAACACTTCGTGTTGAGCTGTCAATGACAAAAAGAAGCAATTCAGCCACTTCCTTGGCTTCATCTTCAATCGCTATCAGTTCGTGGCTCCAATTCTCAACTTGCTGCTTCAGACAAACAAAAATTTGATATACACATCATTAACATAGTTTCGCAAAGCTAAGAATTTTCGCAAACAAGATTCAAAGGAAACCTGCTTGCTGTGTTGAGGACAATGTTTATGAAAAATGAACTAAACACTTGGAAATAAAGATCAGAGATCAGAACATAAAAATATATATAACAAGTACTGTGTTAGGAGCAAAAGTAATCGTCCTTGTTAGAATAGCCTATTATATACAGGTATACTGACTGGGTTGTAGTAAGTTAGGTTGTAGTCTTTCAGCAGGGGAATGGCAATGTCTTTCCGCCAAGTTGTCGGATTGCATGAACCACCAAGGAACACTGGAAAAATACGAAAAGGAAAGAGAAATAAACACAAACAGTTCAGCTTAAATTATATGTACCATGGGTACATAAACTGCTTAACCGTGGTATGACTTAATGAAGCAGTCCAATGTGACTCATGCTCAAGGCCGGTTTTACAAATCTGAAAGCCCTCATGACCTTGGGAATGCTGGATTTCCAGACTTTGAAAAGGAACCATGTGGGTTGTGACCAGCCTTCTGAACTGAAGCAATGTTGTGACTAAGACACATGTATGTTTATATTAAGTACTTATGGTTATGACTGATTTTTCGTGCTGATATGTTAAGGGGAACAGCTGTAGTCATAGACAGTCATGACTGCTGTAGACGATGGTGTCTGATGAATCATGCTACATATTGAAAGGCTACACATTGAACAACCACTAAGGCTATTAATTGGAGGGCCTACATCCATCATTAACACATTCTGTAGGCAAACCTTTCTTTTACACACATATTTCCTGGATAACTTGGGTTACGTCACATGTTATGTTAACATCCCCAAATTAAGGCAATATACCAAACATGCACTAAAGCATGTCTGGTAGAGGTGGGGGTTAAATTTTGTACTAAAAGGGTTACAAATGAAACCATATACCTGTACCTTTGAATTTGGGCATAGAGGAGGAAGATCTTGGATGATGGGTTGCATTGTGACGATATCTTGGATCAGTTGCATTTGGTATCTCACTGGAATGGTTTAAGGCACTGTGGAACAAAGCAATATAACAGAGGAATGGTCCAGAGTCTGGTTGGCGCAGTAGTACATGTAGCTCATCGTCCATTTGTGTGATCTAGGTCCAAATCCCTCATAGGCTATCATGGGGACTGGGTTTTTCTCATAATTTAAGCTTCAATTTGCCCCCACCTTTTAAAAAATGCATAGTTCTTTATCTTTTTTCACTTTTTTAAAGACAATTTTGACCACAGGTTGTGTACTTTGGGGAAGCCCGTAGCTCATTACTGGAAATAAGTTGATCGAACATAATGAATGTACAATAAAAGTTAATATCATTCATTACTTATTGTCTTAGACTTACCTAAATTTGTCATAATGTTCCTCGAGGTCTGAAGTAAAGACACAGAAGTCACCAAACGTAATGAAATCATCACCATCTCGCTGCAAACACTCACTGCTACACATCAGCATTGAATAAACTGCAAAACCAAAACAGAGCAACAAAATAGGACTTCAAACACTGGTAAAATCAAATTTAAGGAAATTTGCATATTGATCCAAGTTTGAGAAAGCCAGGCTTCAAGTATGATTACAAGTATGATCCAAATACAACAGTGATTAATCAATAATCACTGATTCTGGATGATGAAATCATTCTTACAAATGTACTTTGCAGGTGATAAATGTGTTAACTATCTGATGTCAAAACATATGTGGTTTCACCCACTGGTAACACTTCAAGAGTTGAATTTCACTTTTTTTCTGTTCCACAGACCTTGTTATTATTATATTATATTATTCAACTTACTTTGAGATCTTGTGGGAAATATCTTCATATGACTGAAGGCCTGTAGTAAACTCTTTCTGTCCAGTTTTTTATTCCCACGGTCAAACTCCTCAAACACTTCCAAGTAGCGCCTAGTAACAAAAAAGGAAACTTTTTTTATGAGATAAAAACAAAAGATGCATTACGCTGAAAACAAAAATGACTAAAATGATATGCGAATACACAAAGGTGTTGTAAACCTAAGCTATATCCGTACAAAAATACATGTAATTTCAACAAAAAAAATTGATGTTTGATTGGCCTACTGATTAATGGAATCATGATGCAAAACAAAAAAGGCAACTCAGAAACCTAGACACTCGTCATCAGCAGTCATGCTCGTGAAACCATTCATGATCCATCATTATGTCATCTAATGTCTCACTTAACCATCATTATGATCATGACGACAAGGATAATCATCTTTATTCCATCTACAACCATGCACACATACAGATCTAATTAGCCTTAAGTAATGAGATTGGATAGAATCAATGTTCGATCATGTCAAACACAGAGTTCCAATTACTCGGGCTTATTTGGTGATCAGTGTTAGAAACCTATACAAAGTAAACTGTGATATTAGTGAACTTAATTTGCAATGTTTATAAACATGACAAACGCTCTTACTAGGCATGTTAGGGTTAACGTTTGGCCTACCGTGTTCTTGGACCGAAGACTTGCATGTCTCCATTTCGCCACTCTGCAATCACACTTTCCGTCTCCGTATTGTGGTTCGTATCACGCTCACACAGTAAAGACATAATTTACAATTAAAAATGAACCAAAAGAAACTGAAGAAGTAAACGTAATGCCTAATGGGCATAACTCAGCTTGATTCACCCCATCATTTTTAGCCTGCACCCCGACCAGCCCCGCCACCGCTTTGGTTTAAAAAAAAAATGACGTAATGCTTCGTGGACATATATATATTTAATTAACCTTCGATCACGGAGGGCGGTCTTCCTCACGTGGGTTCCGCGTTCTGTGTTGCACGTTGACAAGAACCTGCTATCACAGCAACGTGGGCATGAGGTACATTAGCCCCACTAGTGTGGCACGGATCATCGGGAGTGATCCGTGCCACACTAGTGGGGCTAGGGGTACATCAACAACACAGAGTATCCTCAGTTTAAAAGGGGGTAAAACGCAGTACTCTCAGGTCTTCGAGATACATCAAAGTTTTGGTGGGAAATCCGATGACATTTTGGAGAAAAGTTCATCCAAAGATAATCACCCCTAAAGTTTGAAGCCTATCGCCATTTGATAAAAAGATCGTGTCCTACAGTATTTGAAGCTACTTCCAGTCCAATATAAGAACAGAGGCATTTTAGCGCCTAGTTTCATCTACATTTCACAGAAATACAAGGCGGAAGTCCTGTTCAGAGATTCCATTCATTTTTTCTGTTTATAACTAAAAGAAGCAAGTCCGAGGCTATATTTTTCTCATGTAAATTATGATTTAAATGGTGTATGAATGCTATTTCTGGCGTGTCCTGGTAATGGTCCTGGACTTGTTGCAACGTCGGACGTACTTGGGAGCGCCATCCTAGAGCAGACAAAATTACTTCTCCTGGAATAACGCTAATTACCGTTCAGGTTTGGAATGTTGTCCATGGTACTGCACTAAATACCCAAAAGACATTGATAACCACGTACGCAAAAGTACATGTAGCCCCCCTCCCAATAAAAACCTAGGCCTTTACATGTATACAAAACAAATACACAGCAAGCGTATGATAAAATGAAGTTTGCTTCAATAACTTCACACATTTTGGAATAAATCTCGGGTATTATTGATAATAGTAGCACACAGGCCAGAAATTTTGCCCCTTTGCCCCACCTATCTCAGTCATTTGGGGTAAGTGGGACAGCCATTAAATTCGGGGGGTACGTTAAACACACACAGATGTATGTCAACCATTCAACAATTTCTATGTAGATTATTTCAATCAAAGAAACCCATTTTTCTTCCTTCCAACGATCATGTTTTATTTCTGAAAGATGATTAAAAATTCCAACAGAAGGCAGACATTCATGTGATTGTGTAGAATATCATTTTTTACAAAGAAATGTCCCAAATGCTTCCCTGCCAAATGATGAGCATGAATAGAGGTGATTTTTAGGCAACATGGCTTAACATGAAAGTATGGACACGATTTTTTTAATCAGTATTGTTTGTTGAAAATGCTTTCCCCAGTATGTATTTCTGAGAATAAGATAAAAAAAACAACAACAGAAAAACTGCCAAGTATCCCACTCCCACAATACACAATTACTCTAAATTAACTTTTCAACTTGTTTTTCCCTCATTATCTGTTAAGGCCTGACATCACAGTGCACATTAAAGATGAGTCTAGAAGAGTAGAAAAGGAATAACTATTACCTTTATCTTCTAAAACTTATTATCTTCTGAAATTTGGAAATTATATCTCAAATTTAAGCTTCACTGTACCTCAACCAGTTCTTTTCTGAACAAAACTTTGCCCCCCCCACTGTATGTGATTCCCTGCCCCACCCATTTCTGCTCTACTTCCCTATCCTATATTGGTTTCTTCCACCCATTCTGTATAACTCTCACTTATTTATTAGACAAGATTCGTAAAATGGGCGAGGATAAAGGGGGGACGTTGCAAGGAGGTAACCTATATACAAATTGAATCCTTCATTTCTAGAGAGTTACAGCACAGGTTTGCTAAGCATTCTCCTCTTCTTAAAGATTCCAAAGTACCACATGAGACCAGTCAAGAACGACAGACTGTACCTGTAAAGCAGTATAAACAGCCATTAGATAAATCTTTGCTTAAAGCGAAGTATGTAAACAGACTAAAGAATGCAGATATGAAGTTTTTGCATAAGTTCTTGGGTTAATAAGCACACTAGGGATACACTTACAGTAAGCTACACACTTGCATTTATGAGTCAGGGATGGGTTGAGCATAATGGTGTCATCAGTTTAGATCAACTCATTCCAAATAAGTCAAGTAAGACTTCAAATCAAAGCATGAATTTCTTGAATGCTCACCAAGTTATGATGTACTGCAGATGTTCATTTCGCAGTGTGACCTTTGTTTGACCTCCGATGGGACCTCCAGGAATGTCACATGCTGTCAAAATTACAAAAATTCCAAAGATGAAACTCAATAAGTGGCCACAGTGAAATGAGCACACAGATCTGTGCAAGGATAAGAAGATCCCTTCCCTTGAGGCATCCAGCTTCAGTTACATTTGAGAGATCAGGCGACAATTTGGAAAACTTACAGCTATCAGCATCAATCATGACAGGCTCAGCTCCGGTGACCCTTGACATCTCTTCAAGGTCAAGATAATACCAGCGACCTCTTTCAATATCATTCTGGGGCATGAAGGCTGCTCGCTGTAAGTAGGAGAAAACGCTATGTACATTTAAGAGGCAACATTTCATTACCTTGTGCTGTTACTTGGCACAAAACTAGCAGTATGTAAAACATGTCATAACGTTTCAGGGTTTCTGCATCAAGTAAAACTGCTTTGGGAACATTATAAAGTGTTTATGAGTTTCATAAAAAATGCACTTCATTGTTTTAAGATCAAGTAATTTCAAAAATCTTCTTACCTTCTCTGTTTTTCTTACAAGTCCAATCAGCTGAATTTCCCCTGAAATCTGTTGGACAATACACAAAATACATGACCTTATTATTACAGAAAACATAATTACCTCTGTATTATTTTTGTCAGGCTGAAATCATCGATTAGATCTTCAATCAAGAGATCTGACATGACCATCAGGTGCTTTAGCGTAAGAGAATATCTTCCTGTGTTTCCTACCTGGCCCTGTTGCCTGCTAGCTGGGTTGGAGTTACGCTTGGGAACAAACCCTCGGTTCACTAGAATACTAACGCTGTTCATGAAATAGGAAGATTTCATGGTAAACTCTAAAGCAAATTAGATCAGAAATTAAACATACAAAGCCAACATGAAGACAATGATTTGCTTTTCAAACAACAAAGGAAAAAAAAGAGAATGTCAAACTTTCTTAAAAGTACAAAGGTAAGTTTTTACTTTTTTACCAGAAGCTATAAAGTTGGTGCTGAAAACACATGTTAATACTCACCCTAGATCTGGGCAATAAAATGGAGTGACTACATGAGCACCTGATTCTCCCCTTGATATCAAACTCCCAGCATCCTTTGCAGGAGGTTTATTCAACGTACGTGGTAAGATGAGAATCTCTTTGGAGTGATCAAACTCTCCTCTTATCATTACCCGTCGGTACTCTAAAGCTTCAACATCAACTTTCCTGCAATTCAATGGAAATACCAAACCAAGGTCTCCTGTAAGAACGACAGCATGGGCACAGTTTCTTTGCACAAAGTGAGAGATACTGAATGAAAATGACAAGAACAAATACATGTATAGGAATGATGGGCTTCTGCGGACTAGTAAAAGTGTACATGAAACAGGAACTTTACTCCAACATGGCAACTCATTAAGCTTGTATTTGGCCTCAGATACAATGCCTGATCATCTTCTGCTTTAAATCCCTGTGATACACCAAGACTGACCCTGTACATGCTACCATAAGTGTGACTCTTCTCTGCATTGTTGGTGCCTTGGAGGCTGTTCATCATTGTTTCGATTTAGTTATAATGAACCACACAAGGTTCACTTGAGCCTATCTGAGAGATTTAAAGCCCTTGCCCTTCAACTTTGCCTTAATGCATAACCTCTATGGCTGGCCAGCCAATAACGTACACAATCCCACCAACTGTTGAGGAGACTATCCAAAATACATGTGCCTGAATTTTACAAAGTGACAGCCAAACTGCCGTGTCCTGTATGCATACGCATACAATGATCATGTTACGATTGGTCTATATCATAAATGGGCCTAGTTGGTCACCAAACTTACTCTAATGATTTGAGGGGTACTGGAGCAGCAGTAGTTCGTGCCTCCAAGTCCCGGATCAAACCAAGCTTCCATTTGCGACGTTTCACTTGCCAAGTTCCCAGGCAAAATGCAGCAGCTGGAATGATCAAGAGGAGATGACCAAAGACTGAGGGAGGTGCACTGTCAGAAGAGGAAGCGCCCTCATGTGGTCTGCTGGAGCTGGCTTGTGAATGTCTCTGCTTGGATGATGATACCTGTCTGATGGCAAAGTGCCCTCTGTATGGCCTCAAACACCGCCACAGGTCTTGCTGAAATGACAATATTAATAATGCTGGAGTCACTAGTCACTAGTCAGCCTGCTCTTCATATGCAGTAAAACTAAGTGTTAGTGGAACCAACAAAATTCTAATAAACAAGTATAAAGCTCATAAACACAGTTATGTTTAGGCAAGCACCTTCGGTAAGAACTCTAAAAATGGACGCTAGTAATTACTCCCTACAGTGACCTACTAGCCATCAGAAAGCAACTTCATGTCCAAAAAAGTTCAATTTAGGAGGGAAAAAACCAAGTTGTTTACTAAGGAAAGCCTTAGAATTTTTCAGACCAGTCTCATAAGGTTCATGCACAGAGTGTCAAGTGGTGTTTGCATATTGGAACTCTTTCCGCACCGTCTTCCTGATGTAGGGATTTCAGTAAAGTCTGGCATGAACAACAAAGGGAAGAATGAAGAATCAATACATTATTAGGCCTAGTAATAATAAATAATACACCACTTACTCAAAAAACAATATTCACTAGCGTATCCAATGGTCATGCTGGTGCTATGTTTAAACTCACAATGTAAAGGAAATCTTTATCATTTTGAATGGTTTTCTTTAATACAGTTTTGTACAAGAAGTTAGCTAGCAATTTGTATGGCTGGTTATGGTTTGCTGTTTGGTTAAGCATGTTAAGCCAAGACATGGAGATTGAAAAAGGATCCAGTAATTTTGTAGAGTTCTAAGGTATGAAAAAGGACCTTTGTATAACTGCATGGCCCCAGTTACTCCAAACTAGCGGTGTGTCAGCTTTCATGTACAGCCATACATGTAGGCCTAGGCCTTTATTGCTTGACAGTTTTAGCAGCTATGCATGCGTGCAGCCACACAAGTTCACAGCAAAGCCAGTAAAAATGTATGTCAAACCTTTCGTGCACGTGGAAATAATTCAGCTTTTGGGCAAACTCTTGATACACGAACTATTGACTTGACAACTCTAGGGAAAGACATAATTGCAGGGATACAACGTCCACGGGAACAAGGCTACGGAGGGAGAGATCAGCGATTATTACGTAAAAAGTAATGGCGCCCTCATAAGGTTAGGGCCAGGGCCCCACAGTCACAGACAACTTTTCTTCCACCCTTGGTGGCGCTGCTGAAAACTATAACAACCGGAGACGCTTTGCTGGATTGCTTCGTTGACATTGTGCTTCTATGTAATTCATCCCGAAATTCATTCATTCTTTGATTCAGGTTGTACCATTCTGATGGCTGCTCAGGGCTATCACTTAAAGCTTGGTCCAGGTGCTGCTGAATCGATTGATCAGTATCTGGAATATAGACGGTAATATTAGTAGGCCTAATCAATCTTCGAATCTTCTGCATTTTCTGCAGCGTTCTCAGGCTTCTTTCAACATAACATCAAGCCTAGCCATGTCGTGAAAAGCTCCAAATGAGTGGCTCCCTTTTGAAATCTGTATTCTTTCTTTCGACAAAAGAAGACAGACTTCAGAGGAGGCATCTCCATGGTGTACTGTAAGGCTAGGGGAAAACTTCCATAAGCAGACGCCATTTGACACTCTGTGCACAAACCCTATGACTGAGACTTGTCTGAAAAATTCCGAGTGTTATTTGTAATCCTACTTAAACATTTTCACTGCAAAATTGATTTTTTAGGTCATTTAATTGCTTTCAGATAGCTAGTAGTAGTAGGTCACTGCAGGGAAAAATTAGTGGTGTCCACCTGGGCCAGTGCAGTGGTTGAGCTTGTAGGGTACTATAAGTTTTGGAAAACGAAGCCAATGTGAACTACATGTGTTGAAGACAAGGAAAGTATCAAAGCACCTTTCAGCTTATACTGAGTGACGTCATACTCCCCTACTAAGATCAAATTCCTACACTGTGAATTAAAATTGAGCTTATGCCTTCTTAAATTTATTTTATTCTGTTTAACTCTACTGTAAGTCTCTGATCCTTATTTCCCTAATTCACATTACAGAGTATAAAGTTCATTTCTTTATTTGTAAGTTATATAAAGCCTACACTGGATCACTTCAAATGGTTACTTTTTCCAATGCACGGCGTACCCTATACAACTGTTTGCTTTTTCAAATTGCCCACTTAGTATCTGTGTTCTTTATATTTTTTGTGATTTACCACAGAGGAAATAAATGTCACCTCCCCCCCCCCCAAAAAAAATTGTGGGTTTTGTTATGCCCAATGGAATACTCCAAAACGAATCCCATAGATAAAGGGGTAACAGTCAAACTAACTCGTAGCATGGACCATAGTACAGTATAATTACCAAAAAAGTAGAGCATTTACAGCCTGATGCCTGTATTGTCACTTTCCTGTAGAGTGACCAGTATACAAGAGTAGTCTCTTTACCACATTCACCCCGTGCACACTGCATACCCCTTTGATGTTCATACAGCATTGTTGGTGAGGATGACGGTGGTGAGTTATTCACACCAGAGCAGTATGAAGCTTATAAACGAGATGTTGTACCAACCCGGATGAAGAATCGTCTATTTGTCAGTTGGACATCTCCCAATGGGTGGGATTGTAAGCTGGTTGGACCAGAGACACCATGCTTCTGTCAACACAGGTAGTAGTCGTTTCACTAACATCTTGATTCCATTCAAAAATAGAGATCCGAATACACTTTATGTTGGTCTCCATGATGGATAACCTGAGTGAATTGATTTTTAGGAGTCATTTGTTTCCTGTAAGCAGTAAAACAGTTTTTGCTGGAATTCATCACAAGGGCTTTAAACAACCTGATGGGATAGGCAGGTCATACATCATTATAGTGGCTAGAGAAAATGACCTCTTAAATGACCTAGTGGGTGATTTATTATGAATCTGAACCTTCCCAACAATTCTTTGTGCTTGGGCATGATATCTGAAGCTATCAAGGTTTTATTTCTATTCTTTTCCTGATGTACATTGTAGATACAAGCAGCACAAGACAGATTTCAAGGAGATACCCACAGAGAGACCCCTACTCCTCCCTTGTAGGGTCAAAGGTTGCAGATGTCAGTCATACAATTATGTTCCCCTGAATGGCAGCAGGCCTTTACGATGTCGGTGTAAGCACTTCACTGATGAACATTCTGAGGATCCAAGCCATGCTTGCATGAAATGTGAGTCAAGACCAACATTGTGATCAAAATGGTACAATCTACATGTACAAAATGCAACAGCAATTATGTGTGTTTCACTCAAATTTGTACTTAAAGAACACGCTTATAAAGCACAAATTGACAAATTGCTCTTGGTTAAGGCTAAAGTTTTAATTTTATGTGGTAATGTCTCTGTTACGATTCAGCATTTCAAATTTTGACAAGCCAGACTGACTAGGATATACAAATTCCTGCCACAATATTCACAGGAACTATTTATTTTGTTTCTCAGCGAGTTGTAATTGTGTCTCCTTCAAGAGTTCATTCACCTGTTCTTGTGAGCAGCCTACCTACCTACATGAGATGATTATCGAGACGAAGGAGGAGAGACTAGCCAGAGGTCATCCTGTAGGTCATGACACACCGTATGCAGCCATGGGAGGGTTGACTGGTTTCAGTTCATTGGCTGAGGCATATATGAGACTGGATGATAGCGGCATTGGTGAGACAGATTTACATAAGTAGAAGTAGTTGTCATGGTAATACATGTATATAACAGGAAATTTTTGTAGATGTCTTTGTGACAAGATTTGTTCCAAAGCTAGGGTATTAAAACAATAAGGCAATAACTATTCTGCCCCAAAATACAAAAATCTATTACTTTTGAGCTCTTGAATATATAATTTATAGTGAATATATGATTATACAATATTTTTACAGGTAAGTCAATCATTAAAGTGGATGTTATTTTACAGGTCCAGCAGATGAAGAGTTTTTAAATCAACCAATCACATCATCTGATCATCCTTTCCTTCGGATGCATGCAAGCACCTTCCAGCAACTTGAGCCTCCAGATAAAAAAGTTGATGCACTGACCAAAAAGATGGCAAACTTCAAGATGACAGGAACTGATGCAGATATGGAGTATTATGAAATGAGATATCAGCAGAGGGTAGGAATGTGGAAATAGATTGTTGATTGCATTACTTCAGTATTTTAATGGGCTTTGTGTTTACATGTACTTGTCCCAGAGTTTGGGGCACCTCACAGAAATTGAAGTTATTTATGAGATATGACACATTGAGACACGTAAAAGTTGAGACAGCTTGGTCCGAAATATGTCAGAAATCTTCCCCTCATTACATGTCCTGGCCAGAGATTAGTACTTGTTACACTTTTCGTGCATTATCTAATCAACCTTTGCTTCTACATTTACATCTGTCTGAGCAGGTTTTCAAATATAATTTTTGTTGTGACAGAGAGAGTAGAGTGTACTCATGTCTGCTCCACCAAAAACATGCTCTCAGATGTAATGTGACTGATACCAGATGCAAGGACTCGGTGAATACAGCCGTCTGCAGTGTATACTATGGAACTGGAAGTTGTAATTTTATAGTGATGGTATTTAGTCAACAAGTGTTCTTCCATCCTCCTTGGCAAATTGCTGTAGGGTGGAGAGAGGCAAAGGCCCAATGTTATACACAGTTAATCAGTTGGATTCTACCGCCTGATCCTCTAAACATGATCATGAACCCTGATCATCTGGCCACATGCCCTTAATGATAGTCTTTTGTAATTGTCTATGTTGCTATTCACATCCATTTCCAGTTGAAAGAAGAACGAATGAAGAAAAGAGGTGTGCAGCCTGGCCCTAGGAGACCACAAGAGGGCGCTGCTGTGAGTGGCCATCGAGTTCAGCCTGGCAGTGCAAAGAGTGGTACCAGAGGGCCCTCAAGAAGTGCAACCAAGAGATAGTCTATGTCTTTGCATTCAGTAGTGAGGAGACCTTGCTTATTGACAGACAATGATTTCTAACAACTATAAGTGTAGTGGACTCAAAATCTTGTTTCTGGAGTAAAGTTGAAGCCATCTACACATCAGACGCATATCTTCTGTACATTGGTGGTTGAACATGATGGTGCAACACTTTTCATTCTACTAATATAAACCAAAGCCTATGTGATCAGTAGTTCTGTGCAACATCTAAGATACAAAAGAATTTTGAGAATACTGCTGCAATGAAATTGGGTTAAAAGAGATGCATATTTACAAGTTTCAAAATATTTTAAAGACACTTCACGAAGGTTTCGAAATAAATCTTGTTTGAAATTGAGATGTTTGAAATGTACATGTATATATGTGTGTAGAAAACGGCCCTTATGGAGTGAAAAAAATCAGAGCAATGAATTTTGATCAGACCTTATTTCAGAATGATGTGCTATTTTTGCATAGTGCACTGAGATATTTCTTCAACGTAGACACATTGAGAACCTTGTCACGTTGACAAGTTCTGTTTGCATTCATGTGTTTTGCTTTGTAATGGGCTTTAATGCTTGAACTTTTCCAATGCATGTATATTTTGCTGTTTTATTCTGGTTTAAAGAGAGATGACCACCTCTGCAGTTTGCATTGCATTGTATTAGTGTAATAAATGGATTTCACAAATATAGCAGAAGAAACTCGGAAGATCAGATTTTCATTATTTCCCTAGTTATTAACTTCTGTTTTAAAAAGAATAACACAGTTAAGTTGTTTACAGTTAAAATGTTGCACTGAGTACGACTAGTAGATTTAATTTGCTTACACACTTATGCCAAACTTAGTTCCTGATGAAGTGGAGGTGGCAATCTGTAGAGAGTAGAAGAGAGAAAAATATTTGGAGAAACAACCATTTTGGGGAGCTTTCAGCATCTTTAAAAGTACTAAGATTTACATAGGCACAGTTTCTCATCAACCCATACAGAATGCAGGCAAACGACAATAACGCCAATATTGGCTCACGGATTAAATGAACTCCATGTTTGGAAATACGAGATTTGTTGAACATTTTGCGGTCGTGTTGTTTACTTGTTTTGATAAGCAAGAACAGTAATTCTACACGCGGGTGAGAGAATCATGAATATTCAGTAGCATCACCCAAGAGGATTTCCTAATCTGAGAAAGTTGCAGGCGGGTTTTGTGAAACATTTTCAATAAAAACTACAGACTTTTTAACAATCTTCGGTGCGAGCGATATTCTAGAAAGTAAAGTCGATTGGTGAAATACGCTTAAACTCAAACAGCTGCCACCTTCAACCTGGCTCTGGACTTCACGCCTGATGACGCTGAGAACACTAGGGGGAAGGCGAATTCAAGTGTAATTCCGGCGTACAGTATCAGTGGTCTTAAAATCACCGGATCAAATCACCTGTGGCTTTTGTTTAGACTAAAACAAACTGAACGCTTCCAACCTTAAACAAGATATTCATGAATAGAAATTAAAGCCCAGCTCTGTTGTTCCGTAATTGATATTTTCCTTTTTTTTCTTAGCGAAATACAATTCGACTGCGATGTGGCCACCTGGCTATGTTTCCGATGACGCGAGTTCCAAGGCTGCTTCCAAGGGAGAGAAGACATCTATTCTCCCGCCGTCAATTTAGATGCTTCCTCTCCGCTATATCCCACTGTCTCCTTAGCTCGTCGTGTTTATTTTAATACCGAGGTTATATGACGGGAATTTATGTTGCTAGAAGATGCGAGTATTGATTTTCACTGGCAGCCGCCAAGAAGTGTCAGATTATTTCGAAGCGTGTTTATGTGTCGATGGACGAAGTACTTAAATACAACTTCATTAGAAGAACTTAACGCGGGTAAGAACGCACTTCACGATACCGTGATAGAAAATGCACCAATCTTTCCAGATTCCACAGCGATGCAGCAAGAGGAAATGGATGCTTGTTTTCGAAATTAAAAATTATTGACATTTTTGCTTTCTTTACAGGCGTTAACCATCGTGCTTCATCGAGCACTTAGCACTAGTGGTTAAGCCACAGAGCAAATATTGCGGGGACCGTATGAACAAGCGTGCATCGATGCAGCAGGTTTGAAAAACTAAAGCTCACGGCGTATCAGGGTGCAGGACAACTCATTATGAAGTCTGGGTTTCGATTGGCAAAATAAAATATCCTTCGCACCGAAGAACTGTCTGGCGAGGGATGCAGTAACCAAAGAAGGAGTCAGGAATGCAGTGAAAGTTGATGTTCTGTCTACATACATGTACTAGCAACGTGGGAAATCAACAGGATGGCATCTAGAGAATCCTACTCGATTGTTTATTTGGCCTAATTATCCGAGATACCGCTGGAGTGCAGCATTCACCGATCTCGTGAGAAACTACCAGCTGGACTGCGTGCCGGTACTGTTTGGAAAGGTTGGTAGCATGGAAATGACACATAAGAAATAAGTTAAGAAATGAATGAGATGAATTGAGATCTCTTTAAAGGAATAACAGCATTTCGATGAGAAAGTAATGAGGTCATTACTGGCAACCTTGCTCTATGTTATTAGCTATAGTCCTTGAATATAGGTTACAATCAACTAATGCTTCACTTGCTGGGAACCGTTAATTTCAGCAAAAGTTACTTAAGAAAAACACAACATGACGCGAAATGACAATACGTAAGAAATGAAATATAACATTTAGTAAGGTGCTCTACTTTTTGACTTGGCAAAACACTCATTGTGAGCAAGTACACCGAGACTGGAAATATATAAAGCTAGAATTGCATGGCATTGCGTTGCTTTTTATGAAACATATTACAAGTTTGAAATAAATGATGTCATTTTTTTGTCGTTTTGGTTCAGTAAAGAAAACTCGGCCACAAGAGAACTGCAAAAATCACTTGGATTGACACAGAAAATAGCTAGGTGGAAAGAAATAGAGAGATTAATGGCAATCGTTTAGTGAGTGATTGATTTCTCATTTTTTGTTGCAGCATCAACAAAAACAATCAGATCAAAGTCTTGCTGCAAGTACTCTCTCGAAACGGCATCATGTCTGCAGTAGCAAAGTCCGAATCTTTAGTTCACCGTGATGCGCGGTTATACTGTCGGCGTAGACACCAAAAGACCATGGGTAAATGCGCCCGTGAGGAACGGCAGAGCGACGCGCTTCTCGCACGCAAACTCCGTCACATCCAGAAATCTAAAGCTTATCGAGAGAAGGAACTGGACCGAGAACAGGAGAAATGTTTGACGGACCTGGTAGCGATTTTTGATCGTCAATGTCAGATTGCCACAACGAGACTCGCCCGGAGACTGAAAGACGCACTAGGAGAGACAGACATCGTGGAACTGGAAGATTTGTGGGGGAAAAAAACTAACGACAGACAAGTTGCGAAAGGAATGCGTGATGATCAAGCAGGGACACACCGATCCTTGTTTTGCGGCAAGGACAGACATTCTTTTGCCAGACATTCACACGTGTTCACCAGCGCTGATGCAAGCCCCCACAAGCAGTTCCGTTATAGATTATCAAATACTGGGATGAGTCGAATGAATGATTTATCGAAAGACAACCGCATCAGGCCTGATTCTCCGATACCATGGCAACAGAAAAAAGATCCAATGGGGCGTGAGCCAATACCAAATCTGAATCAACATCACTTGTTCAAAACTCATCTTGGCATTCATGACTCTGTTCAGATCCCAACAGCAAATGGAGGCGTTGCTAAAAGACCGACATCTTCTCAACCAAGCGCTGCGCGACCCAAAACGGTTCCACAAATCGGGGAAAATTCCTTGTCAGCGAACAGCCGCTGGGATGAGCTTGCCTCTCAAGTACGATGCCCCCAACATGGCAACAATGCCCCTGCCTATATTAGCAGAGCCAGAAGTCTACGGTGTCTATTACGTGACTGCACTGACAAGACAGCAACACCTGTCTTCGATGCACCTGAAGATGTATGTTTCCGTCGCCAGTACATGGCATGTGTGATGTCCCGTAAGTTACCCGTCAGCGGGCTGCGCAGTGGCAGCTTTGCACAACAAGATGATGTCAGAAAGAAGATGGAGGCAAGGAGGAAATGTATGGAAGAATTGCACATGACCAGTGGACAGAGAGCCAAGTCGGCTCCTGCTGGGCTTGTGCGTATATGCAACAATGACCTTTCAGCTCAATGGAACATTTAAGTGAAACATTTAAAAGCGAGTAACTAACACCAGACATAACATTTAATTCATCGTGATAGAATCACATGCACTCCGGAGCAACAAACACAGTTGTTATCTCTTTGCGCATGAGTGATGTTTATGTTCTGCA
Source organism: Acanthaster planci (assembly GCF_054643075.1). NCBI lineage: Eukaryota > Metazoa > Echinodermata > Asteroidea > Valvatida > Acanthasteridae > Acanthaster > Acanthaster planci. The sequence goes on along the minus strand of NC_141787.1, from coordinate 352,202 downwards.
CCCACATGTACATGTACATCTCAATAATTTAGCTTAAGTACCAAATATTAAAATCTAAAGATGTATTGTGAATACTAAAGTGTATGGCATGAATTGCAATGTTAATGATGTAGATTTTGCATGCATACCAAACTGCATGATTCAGTAAAAAAATGGTTGCAGTGGTATGAAGGAAATCTACTTATCTGATGGGTTAAATATGAGTCAATCATTTTCCATTTGTTCTGGACATTGGGTTTTGAATATAGTAAAAAAACAAAATGATAAAAATGAAGACACTCAATATAAAGCATAGAGATTCTAAAATGAAAACAGAATGTGGAACACAAGAATATTACGTTAAATTTATTCTAATCAATCACAAATATCTCATTTGGCACAAAGATGTCCATTAAAATTTCAGTCTTGATTAAGTAACTTACCTGTTGCACATGTACACATGTTTCATAAAGCTAACCATACTTGGAGAAGTTAGACTGATGATCACAAAACAAAATATAACTACACGTACTGCAATACTGTTAGTCATGTTAGTGCCACTGAATATAATAAATCGCCACAAAGAATTTGGCTGTTCAAAATATCAATTGAAAAACTTTTCTGGCAAGAACTATTTGTTATTATGAGAAGTTACGAAAAAATTAATATGAATGATAAGTTTAAAAACAGCAATGTTGCATTCAGCATTTAAAAAATATATATTGACAAAACATATTACTATACAAATTTGAATGAAGACAAAATTATGAATCAGAAAACAAACAAATGTAAAAAGATAATAAAAAACAAGCATGAACCAATCAGAGGATGGCCCTCCACATGACATGCACCTAATGTTCAGCCTGAAAGTACATGTACTACACTTTCATACTATCACTCAAACTCCTCCAGCAAGTTCCAGAGACACATTTATTGCTGAGACACGCTACCATTTCCACTGCACCAAAACTGTCAGCAGTGTGTGTAGTCCTATACAGAATTCTGGCTATAAAACCCTCATTTCTTCAAATCCCCAAACTGGCTTTCTGCCATTTGTCCATAATTTGCTTCGGTGGCTCTTGGTACTGCACATACTGAGGTAACCAACATCAATGACATGTATCCTACTAATCATCCAAGCTTTGACTGATTATGTGTGATCTTGAACAACTATCCATCATAAAATACAAAACAATCAAGACTCTGAATGCAACACCATTAGCACCAACTCAGATTAAGTAAATCAGCACCGCAATAAAACCAACTATTTGCTTTGAGTTCGTACTTGTCATCTCATTTCTATAATTATAAATTTTAAATTTTCAGCTACAACCCGGATTATTGAAATTTGAATGAATATTTAGGATAAATTTCTTGATATCCAAACGATTCCATCATCAGGCTCCTTGTAAACTCACAAGACAACTGATGGAAAGTCTCATCTCTGGTAGTTGGCATTACAGTTTTGCTAACTTTAATACTGCTCCTTAATGCATAATCTAGCACGGATCTTGTGCTAAGTTGCATTGTCCATGGTTTTGCTCAGTAAAGTTTTCTCAGAAGGATAGATAAGAATAAAAATAAAAATGCTGTGCCTCGTCAAGGACATCACCATTTAAGGAAATTTAATGTAGTCATAAGATAAAATCTGCAGCATTATCTACTTACACACACATTCTTACTGGTACTTTGTACTTCGCAATCTGTCACACAATTTCAAGCTACTTTATTTTGTATATGCGGTTGTTCTCAACATTAATACATGTACCTACCTGATTCAATTGTTGTTCCAAGCACACAGTTTTCTAAGGGCTACACACGTGAGGCCCATTTAACCCTAATTCATGACACACAAAAATGTGGTGTAATGTGGCATAAATCCCTTATTTGGATGCAGGCAACTCTTACTACTGACATTGCACACGTTATATTAATTGACAAACGATCAAGTCATCCATTTAGTGTACATAAATCATGGTTTAACTATGCCACAACTGGCATGAAGTATATATCCCATCAAGACCACGGTCAAATGAAGGTCATGATTAAGGTTAATACTGTCATATTTACAGGTGCATTGTGTCTGTTTTAATAAATAATATCCTAAATATTAATAAAATATAAAGACTATCAACAAAGACAATGGCTATATAAAGTCATGCACTGTTACTTCATTAAAAACTATATGAAAATGTACAGTTGCACCATACATAAAATATGCACACACATCACACGTTTGTGTAAATTAACAGTTTGCCAATACATTACAAGAACTACTTGACCATTTTAGTAAATGGTCGGAGTCCAATTGCGCTATTTTTATAAATATTTCTTAAATACTTTATGTAAATAATTCAATAGAGTAGAACTGAGACAATCCCGGGTATATGCAACGTCATCAGAAACTTCAATCAAAAAAGGCAAACAGGTGGCAATTCACAATCAGCAACAACCACCAGAGTTTAATGTAGAAAATGTGGAGGGAAGACATCCTTCTGGATTGATAAAATAAGTGTCCTTCTTTACCACATGCTTTCCAGAACTCAGGCTCTGTGTCTCATTTAGGAAGTTACAATTATTCTCTGTGACAAAATGCTTTCATGTGCCCACGGGGAACATGACCCACTTCTCATAAGAATTGCTGTCCTGGTCAAAAACATATTGGGAACATTCCAAATAAGGAAGAAACTTCATGGCAGTTTTGCTTCAGACCTAAAAGGACTCACTGCAATATTGATGCATCGCGCAGATAAAAGTAACGTACAAAATATATCTAAGAACTTCCAAGAAACAGCCTTCAGAAATTGGAGACTTGATTTCCCTTCCATTGAAATCCTCACCTTAGTTATACATTCTTAAATCTCCATCAGTGACGACAGGAGATCAATAGGAAGTGGGAAGATGATTGTAGAATTCCTCTCAGCTGAGATGGTGTTGAGAGTTTGTAGATAGCGGAGCTGAAGAGCATTAGGTGACTCAGCAATGATGTCTGCTGCCTCCTTGAGAGCACGGGAAGCATTCTGCTCTCCTTCTGCAGCAATCACCTGGTTCATGAGAATCACATTGTACAATTAAGATATTTCTGACAAATCAATGCTAAAATAAACACAGGTTATGTGTGACTTTACTGAAATGTATATCCCCCCTGCTGATCTCATTATTTTTTGCCATACATCACTCTACTGGATCCCCATATGCAGCTAGTGGGGTATTATTTGTAAACAAATACGCTCTTTGCTCTGTTATGACACTTTCACAAAAAACATGTCTTTTTCCAATGCAGCATGTCAGGTGGAATCAATTTCCAAGCTTTTAGACACTATGTACAATCTTGGGCCCTGCTTAACAGTAATGCTGCTTAAGTAACACATGCACTAGACGTGTACTGTAAGTACCTGCCAAGAAGTAGTCACTACTGATGCACATGTACTTCAACCAACATTTTGCCCAGTAACCTGGGTTTTTTTTCCGATAAGCAGAGTGCTTAGCAAATACTGACTGGTTGGCACAGATCTATGATATGATCCTCTTGAGTATAAGGACTGTCAGGACTAACCTTAGCACGAGCCTCTCTGGAGGCTTCAGCCTCAGCGGCCATTGCCCGCTGCAGCATCAGAGGCAGCCTCACATCCTTGCTGAGAATAAAAACCAAGCAAACAACCAATGATAAAACCATAGCAGCAACTTTTATTATCAATGCAGGAGTTTAAAGATCAACTGCTGAACTGTAATCACTTGTGATTATCTGTTCATACAAAGATAGTAAACCCTAATACATGCATATAATTCATTGGAAATTTAGGTTTGAAGCTGAACTACTCTTTGTCTTTCTATCTATTCAACTGGTGACATTTAAATCATACGTAATTGATATATCTTGCTTGCTTCAAAGATTTCTTGGTGTTGACTTAAAAAATTGTCACTTATCAACTCTGAGACGTTGAAAGGCTGAAGATAACATGAAGACGATGAAGACTACAAAAAACCACAGTATGTCACTACAACATTTAGTCTAATCAGTATTACTGCAATTACTCACATTTCAACTCTCTCAACTTTAACACCCCATGGGTCCGTTGCCTCATCCAAGACTGACTGCATGTGACTACTGACTGTCTCTCTGGAACTCAAGACCTCTGCTAAAGTCTTAGTACCAAGGACGTTCCGCAAAGTTGTTGCAGACAGAAGCTCAGTAGAACGCTTGAAATTCTCCACATTGACAATGGACATAGTTGGATTTTGAACACGGAAATAGACCACTGCATCAACAGTGATGGTCACGCTGTCTTTAGACAAGATCTAGTGAGACAGAAGACAAAAAATGGTAAAATAACCCAGACCTGACTTGAAAGTTCAAAAGTTAAATAAACTAAATAGACTGTAGTGATATGGATTATATGAAACACTTCAGAATCTATGTTTGTTTCAGAGTAAAAGTTACCAGTGCCTCATTAATGAACCTACCTTATTTGGATTTAAAATTCTCATAACTTTGTCACACTTCAATTTCTAAGAGTGATCAATCAAATAATTCAAGGTCTTTTAATAAATGTAGGAGTGGTCCCTACCTCTTGAGGTGGTACATCAAAGGATAAGGTTCTGAGATCTACCACTCTGAATTCATCAATGCACGGTAAGATGAAGAACAAGCCAGGGCCTTTAGCCCCTCCTGGGAGGAGACGGCCAGCTCGGAAGATGATCGCCCGCTCGTATTCTTGCACTGTCTAGGCCATGATAAACATACATGTAAAATAGAGACACTGTCGTTAATTTAAATATTTAAAATCTTTCTTGTAAGCATGCAGATTTTGGCAGATCACAAAGTAAAATGCTGTAAAAAGCTACATGTAGGTGGGATATACATGTAGGGTATTGTTCCACCTACCCTGAAGACAAAGCACAGTGATACTGGCAAGGTTAGACAGCATAAGATAAACGAACAGGCAAAGAGTATGTAGTAGCATACACCCATGCTGGTGTCATCACCTGAAAGCGAAACAATACAAAGACTAAGTGTCTTAACCAAGGATTTGTGGGACTGAAGAGGTATATTTGAAAAGGGTATATTTGTTTCCAACCTTCACAATTACGATTTTTTGGGGGAGAGGTAATCCAGAGATGTACACAACAGCAGCTGATTAGAGTTGAACCCGTATACACTGTAGTTGTTTAAAGGTCTTGTTTTTCTGGACCTGTTGCTAACTTGCGGCGTGTGCAGGCATCATTTATGCCTGTAGTTAATGGCAGCGGGTGCTTTTCAATTTATTTGGAAGACTTATCATTCCAGTCCACATGACAATTCTCTGGCATAAATTAGATGAGCAACTGATGAGCACAGCTACCTATCAATGCTTATGGTGGGTGAATTGGGGCTGCAATGATCCTATTTGCTTCAATACAGTCAGGTGAACTAAGTGAGTCAGCACAAACTGTATGGTTGAGGACAGGTCTCATGCCACAAGGTTTTGCATTTATGATGTTAGCCAGTCTGCAATGCATTTAGACATCACACGCTTGACTTCTTTAAAGTTGTACCAACAAGATTTGCTTTAGTTCTAGGCTGTGCCGAACATCCAAATATTTGATTGATTATTTAATATTTGAATATCATTTTTGGATTTGAATATTTCAATGCAAAATTCATGAAAAGGATGGGAGAATTTTCTTTGGTTTAAATGAGAAAAATTGCACTATTGAGGCTTCTTCCGAGCAAATTCAAATGAAAAGCGACAGAAACCTTACGATTCATAAAGTACATTCATTGAAAAATTTACAAGAAATACATGTATACATTTTCAACAGGACAAGAAGTATTCTTCGTCTATTAAATCTTGTTGACTTGACATCGGGAGATACTCGTAGATGTGAGAAGCTATTATTGTGATTACAATATACAAATGTGTGCATTATGCAACTAATTTTGTACATGGTTTGTTCCTCAACAATCTGCCAGTTGGTATGACCGAATATTCCGATATTCGATCAAACTGAAGGTCGAATATTCGAATTATTCAAATTGACTCAGCCCTAATTGTGACCGAGAAGGTGGTTTATCTATAGACTAGGACCATAGAAATTAAGTCATTGTGACAAATCAATCAATCAATGATGGTTTTTTAAAATAGTGATAAAGTGATCTAGCTGTGATGTCACTGTGATGGTGAAAGCCTGAACTGAAGCAAAAAGGGGAAAAGAAATTTTACAAAAAGGTTACAAAAATGGGAGCTCGAATGAAACCCACTAAAGATAACTTCTTAAAACAAACACACTATTAAAGAGTTGTTTTAGTAACAAACATCTACTGAAATTATCTTTGAAAATATCAAACAGATGATGGTCTGGCTTTATGAAATGAGACCATCTTTTTTAAGGTCATCTTAGAAATACAAAGGGGGGGGGTTCTTTGTCTTAGCCTTACCACTGCCTTCTGTTGGTTCACCTGTAAGGCGAAGAGGCCTATCCCCAGCCATGCTCATTACTTCAGTGTAACATCAAGTTGGGCAATGATCTCAGGACAATCTTGTAAACTGCATCAAGAAACTTTATGGAAATAATTTATGTGTCTTCAGCATTTTGTTCATGTAGCTATCAGAGAATCTTCAAAATCTGCAAACTGTTCTGAAAATTCATTTGGAAAAGTCAGAATTAGACAAAAACTTGAAAAACTGCCTATAGTTTCAATAATCTATTTACTTGTTTCAGCGACGACAACTAGCTCTGGTACTACATTCTTTAAGTACGAACAATAAACAACAAAACATAAATTCATCAAAACCTACAATATTGACCGCACTGCAGTTCTGAACTTACATGTATCTAGCCTTAAATCTAAATTAAACCAATCATGGGAGATCTTTGGAAGGGCATCAAAAACCAAACTGAAACAACGGTAAACAATTATAGCAATAAAACACATTAAAACTTTCAAACCTCAAGTAAAATGTGATGTGAACAAACTTGATCCCAATGTCCCATCACGCACGCAATTTAAACCTGGTTCAACATTTCTTCGAGGTCGCGCCGCTGGATACAAATTTTACACAACACTACTACAACAGACTATGATTTACTGTGCTGATGACACTTCAGTACATATAGTCTGTACGCTATCAAAGTAGGCCCAAGTACAGTACGTGTACATTGTACACGTACAGTACATCACGACGCAAACGGTACATCCCGCAGTGATCAATGCATCAACGCCAACTGATCCAAGTCAAACAACTTACAAGTCCCCGATTCCCAATAAATTATTCATCTGTAACTGAAAAAATCGGAGCAGTAATGAAACTAATCTTGCAACTCACCAAGATATGACTGTCTGCCTACATAATATTGATGTTGGTAAAGGACATCGTCATCAGTAAGAAATCTCAGACGTCATCAGTCAGATCTTGCCATGTTTATCTTCCTAAAGATCTCTCCTCCGATATACCATAGCTCTCGCTGGTCCACGCATGCCTTAACAACCAGTTGAGCATAGCGAGCACTGATTGAATACCAGCCAGTCTTAGCATTGATATGATGGGCCATCGCGATAATGTAGACGACTGAAATTAATTATTCAAAATCTACCTGTCGACCAATAGCGTTGGACTGTGAAATTGATAATAGCCTTCAACATGCACTGTACTGCAAGTCGACAGTCATTAAAGGGGCCTGCCTGCAATTTTATATGTCCATACAATCAATGGCAAATTGCACATTGCCCGCCGGAGCAAAAATGTACACAAAGAAACGTGCGCAAAAAGGCACATTTTACATAGCCGAAGTCGTTTTCGAAAGAGGAAATAGTGGGGAGAAGAAAACACAAGCAAACAGTAGATCAGTTTGTATATATTCCGGTCTTCCATTGTTTACTCCCGATCATCTCCTGTCATCAATACATGCAATTAATCAAGTATGACAGCCTATCCGGACAGGTTTGAATCAATACACCCAAAAATACACGTAGGAGCGAGATAAAATTTTGAAAAATTATTTGACAACCAATTAAAGAAAAGTAAACTTTGGTAAAAAACATTGATCAAATGGAAACCTACTTCAGGTTCACGTATTGATAAAGCATTAGGGTGATAAAGCAGTAAGGTCTAATAAAAAGCTAAATTGTTTTTCATGTGTACATTTTACTTGAAAGATAATATAGCTTTGGCAAAGAAAAAAATAAAAGTGTTATGCTGCAAAGGTAACTTTGGACTAATAGCATTCACAGATTTGCTATCATTGGATTTGTTTTCAGTGAGACAACATTGACACTATCATGCATACACTGGCTGAATAGAAATAGCTGATATACTTGTCCCAAACTGAACCAAATCCACTAACAAGTTTTGCAGAATTTTGATGGATAACGATAAACATCCTGAGGGTCATGTTAAACAATGCCCTTGCTGCCTTCACTGGATACGGACACTGTGCTGCAAAGCTGTGATTGTTGTTTAGCTTCTAATTATCTCCAGAGCATGTCGCTTTGTGAAGGTAAACCCATTCTGTCCCACAAACTGCAACAATGTGCTTGAAACAAAACTTCCAAATCTGGAGGGATCCATCACAAACAGCTTATACATGTACTTAAAAAAATACTATAAATTACAACTTCACCTGAAAATACAAGTCACAAAAATACCATACATGTATGAAGCTACTATATACACATGCATTGACACCCATGAGTACTGCCATCTAATTACTTAAAAAATAACATTTAGTTCTTTAGTAAAGATAGGGGACAGGGAAGTGGTTTTTAAAATGACCCAAGTTCAAGGTTAGGAATTATTTGCACCTGCACAAATAAATTCATACACATGCAAATATTGATACAATTAATAATCTTAAAAATGCATCTGTAAAAATACATAAATATCAGGTGTCTACGTATGGAACTTCATAGACAGAAACTGTTCCAGCTTTTTAATGTCTTTGCTGAGCCTTCATATTAATGAATTACTCTGTCTTTATCTTTACACACTCACCAAACCCTAAGCACATAATGTAGATTTAATAGATTACATGTACATAGCACAGAGGGGTGGGCTGGTCATGGTGTGGGGGCGCAAATCATGACACATAACATGTGAATGCGGGGAATTTCTGACATTAGTGGCTACATTACATTTTATTTGTGAAGTGTATGGCTGTAAACTTAGAATGCGGGGAATTATCCACTTGTAACGGTACCTACACAAATTGTGACGATGCACAACAGGAAAACCCCGTTAAAAAGATTCCATAACATTTTAGTTGGAATATGTTGGCAAAATGGACAAAAAATTAAATGGGACTGCTGCAAGTTTAAGACATTAACATTATTCATGTACGCTTGGGACACAGGGAAATACTGAACCTTAACCTTGATTTTGCCTTGCCAAAGATGATGATGAAAAATGTATGCCATCTTATCTTGGTATGATACTATGACTTTGAAATAACAAATACAAGACAGATGAGACAAGACTACATGTATGGCACCACATACATGTATACTCCATTTCCTAATTTTCTTGCAAGGGGCCAAGTCAGTGTACTGTACATGGTCAAGTATGTTTATGCTGCACTGTGTGCTGTTAATGGACAATAAAAAGCATCATTAGTCATGTGATGGCTCTCTACCGATAGGCATAGCTGTCTTTTGCATTACTGACTGGATTTAAGTGACCTATACCTGTCAAATTTAGGACTAAAATGTACCCTGTAACTGAAACCTGCTCAATCTTTCCTTTCACAAAGTTAAGCTTTCTGCAAAGTAAACTTAATTGCAAAAGCATTCAAGATTAAAACAGGTGTGTATATGTACATCATCCCAGTATCTTAAATACTCAACAAAAACCATCTTTCAAGATCTAACATTTCAAGGATGCATTTATGTTTTTAAAAACCCAAAAGTGTAGAGAAAATGCATCCCTTGGCAAAAACAAAACAAAACTGTACAAACACAAGGATGGGTTTCAATAGTGCAGGTCATTGGTTCGCATTCAACAAGGCATTCATAACCTAGTGAGATCTATTTACACCATGACTATACTTAGTTCTCCTATGGGTTCCTTGTTAAGCACCTTCATAAACGATTCATGCGGTCTCTCTGTAATAACCACTGTCCACCGTCTCTTCAGAACTCAGAAAAAATGGTGAATTGCAGCTGTTTTAATTTTTAGGTTTTCCTGGCAGTGAACACTTGAACAAACAGTAAAAGGTGCCGTCTTCACCTGCTAGTATTGCTGTTACAGACACAATGCTTCGTGCTGATATCAGCTTATCTGCTGCCATTTATGTGACCTTCCTGTCAACTGATCTTGTTGCATAAAAGTCCTTCTTCAATGGCTGCTGGATGCACTCAGCTAAACTTGAGATGGGGCATGGAAAGGGTACAGAACTGTCTATATGTTCATCACACAGGCCTAAGGCGGGGGCAGTATAACATCATGTAGTTTGTCTCTTGCTTCACTGAAGAGACTAAATATTGAAACTGCCCGCAATGTAGTAATAAACAGCACCAAGTGAGGGCATTACATATGTGTACATGCGACTAACAGATGCAGTGGCTCTAGAATCCTATTATGTCCATGACTTTTGAGATGACTGACAGGTTAAAGTGCTTTTATTTCCCACGGATGTCGCTGGCTTCATATCGGGACGAAAAATAAAATCAGAACGACAATCATGACGATTACTAATACTAGGATCGCTAACCATTGTCTTCGATCTAGCAAAAGAGAAATGAAAGAAAGGATACATCAATAAATGAATCAATGGGATGATAACCAAGCAGGTGCACATGTAAGTTTCTTTGAAATGAATTCTTAACTTATCTTGCCAATTCCAGTTTTCTAATTACATGAATTTCTGCTAAATTTAGTTTTTGTTAGCTGAGGCTACCACTTAAGTGATCTATTAAAAAAGAGAAACTCATTGACAAACAGAAAGAGGAAACACAAAGTGGTGAGACACTAACCGCTTGACATGTGAGTGACTTTAGCCATCTTCTTCATGACTGCATCTAACTTGGTTTCCGTATTCTCCATCTCTGTGTGGAAGTCATCTAGCATGCTGCACAACAATGAAGTTAATTGTGAGCTCACAAAGATGTAGCCTTTCAAAAGATTTGATTTTTAACTGTAGAAACTCAGGGAACTGTAGGAAAGATTCCTTGTTCAGTAGGAATGCTAGTCCATGGAGGAAACTTGGATGTGATACATGTATTTGGGCAATTGCTTGAGTAAGGCTCAAGTAAGGCAAAATGTACAGCATTTAAATAAATCTAGACTAGAGGAGATTGTTCCATAGTTTGGGTTAGAGCTTTGCAAACAGGAACAATCCAAAGCTTAGCAAGTTTGACTTACACTGCTTGCTCATCCAGTTCATTGCCTATTGTCTGACCCATGTGCTTCAAGACCCCAACACTGTCAGCAACACGAACTAAGTCATCATCCTGTGCTTCCATTAATAACTAAAGGAGTGAAAACATGAAAAGTATGTCAGTATCATTAGTCATAATTCATCATCAACACTATCGTTTCTTGTGAACAAAGAAAAATTGAGGAAATGCTATTCCCATTCACTACTCACCTGTTGCTGCTGACGTGATTCATCAATGTAGTTTTGATTATTCTGCTCCATCTCATTGTCCAATCGACTGTATTTACCCTGAGCTTTACTTGGTCCGTTGTTCATAAGTGCCTGACAACAGGAAAAAAAGGAATGTGCAGCATCTGCTGTTCTTTTGCTTCCTGTTAACAGGTGCAGTCATAACATCCATCTTGGCTATTTCACTGCGAGGCTACAAAGAAAATACTGCTCCACATTACATGCAAAGAGGACGAGAAGTAACATGACTTTTATGACTTAAATGCACGTTCAAAAGGTTTCTTGTAAAAGGTACTTTGACGTTCCACCTACTTTGAAGTAGAAAAGGAGAGAAACTTAAACATTTTAGTTTTTATGGGAATAAAAATTTCCCTATTCATAAACCAAAGCATGAGGTCATCCAAAGCAGAATGTGTTTCTATGCCACTGTGTACAAACACATGGAGGTATCACACTTTTCTGCATTTCTGAGTTAGTTCCACTTTTTGTCTATCATGTTAAGCAGCTTGTTTGGTCAGAAGGAATGGCCACAATTCCTTCAACACCTTGTTGATAGGTCATACTCAAGGATGCTTTTTTTGTACTTCTCACACTCTTTTGACAAAGATTACCTCGTGTGACAAAAGCAAAATAGTGCCCTCTAAAAAGGACGGGCAAAACAATGGTTTTATGAATGGAAACTCAGCCATCTTCTAGTCATTTCCAATGAAAAGAAGTACATGTATATGTCTTGTTTGTATTGTAACACATGAGTGTGAAAACAAGTTGAACTGAATGCAGCTCAAAGAAACTAGCCCTCAATTTTCTATTTATTTTTGAATACCTGTCTTGTTCTCTTTTCTTCCCTTGATCGAGTACTTGGACTTGCCATGTGCTCCTTCATTTCCTCCACCTTCTTCTTGGTATCACTAACAAACTGTCGTCTGGTTTCCAACTCATTTTGCTCCAACTTGAATTTCCTTGGATTGGCTTCCACAATACGTGCAGAATTTCAAGTCAAGGTTAACAACAGATGAACATCTTTTCTAATAGCACTTAACAAAAGACCTACTTCAGGAGTTGCCATTGTTGTGTTATTCTAATTAACGTCCAAAGATCTCTACATATATTACACAACTTTTTTTGGGGGGGGTTGCAAAATGAGTCCAATTAATAAGTTCAGCTTGATCATTTTAATGTCTTGATAATGCTGATATTAATACTGTTCATCAAGATGACCAAACATAGAGTGCAGTGGAATATTCTAATATAGAGTAAATATTTTTTAAAACTATTTGAACCATATGTGACCCACTCTGTGAAAATGAGTCATAAGTTGCCAGTGCCACTTTTTGAGTTTTCATTTGTATTGGAAAGAACAAATTTAGTTTTTAGTTTGGATGTATCACTCAGTTTGGCATCCCGATGAAAGTAGTTACTCCATGGTGAAACGTGCTGTGGGTTCCTGTTGATTCACACTGTGCAAAATTATTCAAAAGGACTTTTTACTTCAAAGTGGCTCTAGTGGGTCACACATAATGTGCATACTAGTTGCTTCACATCTAATAAGTATCCATACCCTATGGCTATTCTGGTTATTGTTCTGTCTGGATAAGGATATCAATAGTCTCTTCAAGATCTTCCAGATCCCATTCAATACTTCTGAGACTGTTCCTCAGCTCATTTGTTGTCCAGTCATATTCTTCCTTGCTTACTGAATTGTTGTCTTCCAAGAGTTCACACCATCGTTGATACAGACCTTCGGATGTACTCACAGCTTTCTCAACTTCTCTGTCAAGGCAAATGATAATGTGAAAGATACACATTATCCTGTTTCATTGAGTCTTGAGATGTATTTGAATACCAGGCTTCCATCATTATTATGGCAACAAAGGATGTAGGCATGTAGAGTGGATATGTATTTCTACTGGGCACAATCAGCTGATCAACATACATGTAATCGCCCAATCACTCTGCATGATTGGTACAGGTACATTCTGTGTGAAATCTCCAACTTTATTTCCCTTTAAAACAATCTTTGAATTAGAAAGAAAAGGTGATTGGCAGAATTCATGACAAATTGAGTAGTAAGATCAGGCGATCAAATGTATCAACAGATCGCACCCAACATTCTCAGTGACCCTCCACATCTAAGGATTGATGGTAACAAGTCAAGCCAGTAAAACATGTCACTCACATCTAGTCCGAGTAACTTGGACACTACAAATTGCCTTTCTTAAAACATGTACTTGGATATGGTTGGGCGATAGTAGGGTCCAAGTACCTTTCATAGGCTGTTGCTTCCATTAATTCATTTCACTCAAAATAGCTCAAACCCCGAGTCAAAATCCTCCAAATTCACCTCTAAAACTGTCCTTAAAATGTCTAATGCACCTGTCTGTGGATTGAGTGAGAATCAGAGATTCCAATAATGCTAATATGGTTTACTTACATATGGGAAAAAAAGAGAAATTTCCCCTTCAAATTGAAAACACTCGTTGACGAGCTTGCAGACAACATTTTAAGGACAGTTTTTAAGGTGAATGCAATGAACGTGTCGAAAACAACAGCCGTCAGGTATTTTCATGGGTGTATGTCATCATCGTGTGGAATGGGGATTGGATGAGTGAATGAGTGTGCTCCACACATGCAACGAGTTCATACTCGATCCCAAGCATCGTATGCATTTCGGTTCATCATTCATCAACGTTCATTGGCAATGTTATGGTCTGGGGATCGATCTGCATAATAATGCTGTGTGGTTTCCAGACCAAAGAGATCCCGACTGTGTGTTGGCATCGGTCAGCCATCGGGAGTTAATCGCTGTAGTAAACGAATGGCCCAAATCGAAACCAAAATTTCACGGACTTCTACGACTTGGAAATCACCCAAAGTAATACATCAGGTATTAAGCCAATTTCCCGTTCCGTCGCCATGTTGATTTTAGCGTTCCCGTGCGAGTAAGTGAACCAAGCTAGAGGGGAACAAATTGTCTACAACATTAACAATCACGAACGTCCATTCGCAGAATGTTACGCAATGTTGTTGTCATGAATTTGTTCCCCTGTTAAATCTTCTGAGCATGTGCACATGAGACAGGAAAAAGGCTTACTGATGGGGTGAGTAATCTATAATCGCAAAAGGGGTTTATAGAAGGCATTTTTGCTGAGACTCCACTTTTTGAATGGACCACTGTGGACCCTAGGATACAGACATGATGGAGGGAGGGAGTAATTGCAGAATACATTGCCACTCTAAAAAATGACCCCAAGAATGACTAGTTAGGCCTACATGTACGTGGGTACAAGGTGAAAATCCCTCGAGAAGAGTGTGACACTTTCAGTTTCACCAGTACCTGGCTACGAGGTTGATCATGCGGGGTGGCAGGGTATTCTGCAATCGAGCTGGAGGGAGTCCAGTAGATGGGCCCCCAATGACAGCCATGACAGCTGCAGCTACATAATGTACCACTTCCCGTCACTACCACTACAACTTACAAGCTGACCAGTACACGGCTAGACCATAGAAACATGTTAAATAGGCCACTAAGTTCACTAAGTTCTAACCAAAGTCACAGTGCACACATCGTGCACACAGTGTGGTTGGCCGGTTAGGTTAGTCATGTTAGGCCTACTTTACACGTACACGCGTCGGGCCCGTACGTACACAATGCCCGGTGAAGCTGTTTCGGCCTAGGTCTAGGCCTACATGCAAGTTAAGCGGCATTATTAATATCGGGCGAACATGGCGAATCTTTCACGTAGGCATATTCGACTTACTCTTTCACAACAAAGAACGGATCCTCCAGAGACATGGTACAAGGATACTATCACACCGGTTACCAATGTAAAAAAAACTGAATCCTTAATACTGCTAGACAAACCGACCCTACATTTTAATTACGTCGCGGGAGAACTACATCATATAGAAACTCAAAACATCCCGAGAATACTAGTGCTAGTGGGACACAATGACGTCATCGCCCTTACAAATTCCTAAAAATTGCGCTGTTTATTTTTGCTGTTCATTCGAATAAACAATGGAAAAGTGGTTTGAAAATTTATATTAATTTTAAAAAGGTCAGTAATGTTAGATAGTGCACAATGTAACTATTTTCCTCGCTTGCAAGGGTAAGATCAGACATTTAATTTGACCTTTGACCGCATTTACGATCTGGTTGTCATCGGATCGGTCATTCGCGATGTGATAATGGCGGCGCCCTAAGTGAATTTCTTTGCTGCAAGAAACACTGGAAATTACAGGTAAGATGGATTAAATTTGCATTCATTTTTACATAATTGTGATGAGCTAAATTCTTAGATTATATTGATTAAACACTGGCGATGCTCTGGGTTTTGTGATGTATGCTGTTGACCACAACCACGCAGGCCTACATTTGTAGGCCTACGGCACATGACTGTTAAGAAGGTTCGTAAGAACTTCCATTCAGTTCCTAGCTAGAAGTCGAATAGCGCCCTCAATTATAAGAAGCAAGCTCACTGCTTGGTCGACCAGGCCGGTCACGCTTGCCACCCCACCAACTGACCAAGCTCAAAATTGTTGAGGTATCGTCACATATTTTCGTCTCTTCGCAGCAAAACTTTTGAGACTTTATTTCAGAGATAGCTTGAACATGTAAAGATGCAAAGTATAACCTTGTTGAAGAGGATGTAGGCCACAAGAATGAACTACCCTCAGAACTGTGGGGTGATTCCGACATCCGCCCTGCTCCCATGCCTGTGGCGAAAAAGGCTTATTTTCTGTAGGGTTTGTGTTTGTGGGAGCAAAGACTTGTTTTCTGTGGGGTTTGTGAATTGTGTTTGTGGGAGTGGGGTGGACGTTGGACCCCACAGTTCTGGCAGTCTGGGGTATAGAATGAACCATGATGAACAGATAATATCCCAGATTTCTGCCCACATACTGCTGAAACAGCTGCCAAAAAATTTTATCATTTTCCAAGAAGTTATTTCAGAAAAAGTGTTGTTTTTCCCTTTCGGGAATGGCTAAAAAACAGCTGCAAAGTAAATTGGGAGTTTGTAGTATGCCCGCATACAAATGACATGATGCAGTATGGATTGAGAGCTAGTCTACTTTCAAGGTTGGTTCTCTTTGCACGGACGCATACTGACTATCGATGTGCAGTATGTACACCAACTAATGAATGATGAATAATGAAAAAAAGCCTCAAAATTGTCTGGACGGAAATCCGGAATGTTAATTTCATATCCCAACAAGCCTTTTTCACGTTTCATGTGTGCTTGCTCTGAAGATTTAATAGGGGAACAAATTAGTGACAAGAATGTTGTGTAATGTTTGGTGAATTGCTGCTCGCGATTGTTATTGTAGAAAATATATGTAAGCCAATTTCATTTTACAGGTTTTGACAACAGAAATCAAGAGGATTGTTGGAAAATATGTGTTCTGCTATTGCAGCTTGTTAACATATGTGCCGGTGCCAGCCATTAGGTGTGGACTAAAATATCTGCAATCATGCCTTCTTCAGTGAAAGTTATTGTGAAAGAACCTGATGTTCTAAAGCTTGTATTGGACTTCTTAAGTTCCAGAGAGCTTTACATGTCGATGAGATCACTGGAACGTGAAAGTGGGGTTGTTAATGGATTGTTTTCAGATGATGCACTCTTCCTGAGGAACCTTATTCTTGATGGACAGTGGGATGATGTTTTGGAATTCATTCAACCCCTAGAGAGCATCGAGAGTTTTGATATTAAGAGTTTCCGTTTTCTGGTTTTGAAGCACAAATTCCTGGAAATGCTGTGCATGAAAGATGAAGATCTACAACATCTTCAAATGGAGTTTTCCATCGATGAGGTAGTTTCATGCCTGAATGAACTTGAGCCTTACTGCCCTACTAAGGAAGACTACAGCAATTTGTGTTTACTGCTGACCTTGCCACGGTTGACTGATCATGCTGCCTATAAGAACTGGAGCCCTAGCAATGCTCGTGTCCAGTGTTTCCAAGATGTCTACCCACTGGTAGCAAGATTCCTCCCAGCTGATAAGAACTTAGAGAGCAGTGATCATACTGCTAGCAAAGATCGCCTCATTCAGCTTCTCATCAAAGGTTTGGTGTTTGAATCCTGCGTAGATTTCTGTCAACAGAGGGCCACAGCCAAGGACGTCCAGTATTCTACCCTCCAAGGGATGCTGACGGGCTCTGATGCTGATGATGCTGATCTGAGTTTATTGTCATGGTTACAGAGTATTCCTCCAGCAACCTTCAGCTGCCCCTTTGAGCAGAAGTCACTAGAAGTTGCCGTTGAGCGGATAAGCAAACCAAGTGCATCATGGTCCGAGCAAATTATGACACCTATGACTCCCACACCAAGCAGCAAACAGCGAGGATATCCTTCCCCATCACCTACAACACCTATCTTGTATCGCAACAGACCTTGGTCGGCAGGCTCATCCAGAGGCTTGTCCCAGTCATTGACTCCAACCTTGGAGGCGGTACTCCTCAGCCAGGGGAAGAAGAAAGAAGACAGCCCTGGTCAAGAGGTTAATATGATGTCACGGTCCATGGGCAATGTGCACTTGTCAGGGGGAATGCCGGCTACAATGAATACATCCACATTGGCACCTGTTGCAGAAGATGTAGAGAGACCACCAAGCCAATCGATGATACTAAAGAGCCCACAGAAGACAGGGAACAAGACTTTACCAACCACTCAGGTGATGTAGTGTTTCTAGTGGGTTACTTGAAAATATGTCAGTGTTATATCCTAATTTTTTGAGATTTTTCAGCACCTTTTTTATGGGAAATTTGGGCATCAAACCTCAAGTAAACATGTAAGCCCTGAATTCTATCTGGTACAGCTAAACTGTTGCTAAATTCTGGTGGACTTTGGAAGCTGGTAATTTGAAGAATTGTGAACACAAAAACAGTCCAAGTTTATTAGTTCAAATTGCAGATGATGACTAAATTTGAATCACAATGTAAATTCCTAATTTCTAGCTCCAAGTCAAGGCTTTCTCCTCATTTTGTATCAACAGCCGGTGACACAACTTTCTCAAAACCCTGGGAGCTCAAATGCTGATGCCTATGCTGAATTTCTTGCCTCCAAGAAATTGTTCCAACAGGATCTGGAGCGACAAGAAAAACACCGACAGCAGCTGCAGGAGCTTTTACAGAGTGAGGGCGCTGCAGGAGATGCCCCACGCTTACATCGTAACATGGGCAGTGGAGATAGCCTGTCTTCTCAGTCCAAATTTTCTCCTGATGCTGTTTCCATGAATGACAAAGGCAGTCAGGTATCAGTTTGCACATCCATGAAACTGCTCAAAACATTTTTTTATTTACAGTTATTTTGCAGTTTTTTATTGATTGCTTGACTTTAACTAATTTATTTTGGAAGCCTCACAATTTTGAGTGAAGAATGTTGAAAGAAAATGATGCATAACCATACTTGCTGTGGATGTGACATATTACGTGTGTGAAAAAACAAAGTAACAAAGTCTTAGTTGTTATATTTTGAAACAGTCTCTGCGTATTCATTAAATGAAGGGATAAGAGTAGTATACAAGCAGTATTTCAGATACCTGACCATTATAACAACATCACATAATATGAGTAGTGATTCTTGATTACTGACTGATCTGATGGACACTTCTGCATGCTGAGTTTTATTTGTTGTGTCTGCATGTGTAATACGTGATTTTCTTGTGATATTATGTTTGATTACAGCATGCTTGTTAACTGTCTTATCTTTCTGTCCTTGTTTCGGTGATTGGGTGTTGTAAACTTTGACCTTCGGTGCTGTATGACATCTGACACCTACATGTGTAGGCCACACCTGTGTTTCTCTCCTTCCATAAGCCACATCACCCAGCCAACGTTCACTCTAGCACACCCAAGACCAATCGTTTTGACCCCACGGTAACACCTGATCCTGGAGCCTCCCCTGTCTTGGCTAAACACACGGTCCCGCATTCTTATACATACAACTCTCGGCATGATTCTACAGAAGAAGGCACATCTATCGATCCTGTTCACAGACTTGAAGCTTCTCTAGGGGAGGTGTTAGCACCAGGAGGAAATCTAATGAATGTCACGTATCTTAGCCCAAGCCTCAGCCACCTAAAAGAGAATAGTGATGCTACCTCAGAGCATGGAATGGAAAACAGACTCCCAGTTCAGGAGGCTGAAAGCAATCGCCCAAAATTATTGAAGGAGAAGATTACTGGAAGTTCAAGCAGAATGCTCAGGGTTTGTTGCAAATAATTTACAGCCTGTAACAATGTTGCTTTTTGCTTTTGCAATATTAAAATAAGTTTGGCTAATACTGAAATAACCCTGTGCTTCAGCGTGAGGGAAGAACAACTTTATAGATGAGCATCTGATGCAGTAGACACCAATCAAGCAATGTATGTTCTGTCAAAGATCAGTTTGAAGGACAAAAACCAAAATTCACTCGGTGTGTACCTGGACTCCCTCCAAATCATAATAACCATTAAAGTATGATGAGAAAAATTTCATCGATTCCATGCGCTAGTCTGTGTCTGAAAATGTGACAGTTTTGTGTTCCCTGCAACTTGTGATATGATTAGTTGGCTTGTGGTGTTTCCTTTATGCGTTCTGTGACACTTATTTTACTTTGAGTGATGTTACTAAGATCATACCTTATTTCAATGAAACCTAAATCCTCCTGCTGTAGTCAGTGTGCCATGTGTGTCTGTAAATAACCAGTTTCAGGAACCCTCTGTGGTGATTGTAGCTGAGTAGTGTGTGTGTTACACTCAAAGACCATTTTTAATGTGCTGTGGCAAAGTCACTGCATAATGTCTACCCCCAAAATAATTTTATATAAAAGCTGCACTTGGAGGTTTTCCACTGGGAAAAGTGGCTTACAAGGAAAACACAAATAAGCTTATTCAGTTAGTGATTTTATTTTTCTTAACAGGATTCAGACAGAAAAGCCCCACGCTATGTCGCTGTTACTACCCTTGAGGATGTGCAGGCAATACGAGCTGTGACCTTTGACCCAACCGGCTCATTGTACGCTGTTGGAGCTAATTCCAAGACCCTTCGCATATGCTCCTACCCTGATGTATCGCATGTCACGTGAGTTATACAGATTGTTAGTGAAATGAAGACCTCAACTGAGCATATATAATCACAGTGCATGACAATCAAATATATACTTCATTTTGTGTGCACAGTTGTTATTTTACTGTTGTATTTCCAGTGAAGATGAAACCAAGCAACCTACAGTGTTGTTCAAACGCACCAGGCATCACAAAGGATCCATCTATTGTGTTGGTTGGAGCCCCTCTGGAAATCTAATAGCAACAGGTTCCAATGATAAGTTTATCAAGCTACTACGGTTCGACCCACAGAAGTGTAATGCAGATGGTGAGTTTGTCACTAATTTTGTTTTTTGATCTCTCTTTGGAATTGTGATGAAAATATAACATGCATTGTGATGTTGACAGTTAAAATGAGTTTTGTCTGGTGGAAATATTGTGAACTGTATGTGAACTAAGGAATATTTTCTTCCAAACCACCCAGCTCTAAGCCTGCCTGGGGCTAGGTAGCCAACTAAGATCTGTAGGGGATCTCTTACGATTCATAACTGGATGGACTGGGGTTTGACATCTGCAGTAACTTTTCAGGGGTTTTCTTGCAGGACCTGATATTGACATGACAATGCATGATGGCACAGTGCGGGATTTAGTCTTTCAACCAGAGAGCAGTCATGGAACTGTGTTGGTCAGTGGTGGTGCTGGTGACTGTAGCATCTTTGTTACCGATTGTAATCAAGCACAAACTATTCATGCAATGGCTGGACACTCAGGTAAGATGACAGTTGATGCTGTGGGCAGTGGCTTGGTCGAAGAAAGGTACTCGTATTTCCTGGGATTGTCCCATACTTGATTGTGTCTCCAAACTCTAGCAAAAGTGTATCAAGCCCCCTCTAAAGACTAGAATGAATGAAATGTTGGTAACCCCAACAAACTGAGGATGGTCCCCATCAAACATTGGATCTGGTTTTCATTCTAGCCTCACCACTTCTGGGTGTTATTAGCAGTTACTGTTGAAATTGCTCCTCACTTAAATGCTTTGTCAGGCCTTTGATGTGAGTGTAGAGCAGTTGAGATGTATAACCCATTATCTGGTATTCCTACAGGTCATGTGTTATCACTGTACTGCTGGGGAGCTCACATGCTAGTGTCCGGATCTCAGGATAATACTGTACGTCTGTGGGATCTACGGACTCCACGCTGTGTGCAAGTCATTGGCACTCCAGGCTCGGACTCAGGCCAAGGTGGTGGTAGTAGATAAAATAAACGTAGTCAGAACATAGATTATTAGCATTGTTTATTGATTCTATTATCTCTGAAAAATATGTTGACCTTGTATCCTGAGGACAAATGTTGGTCATGACATTCATTGGTGTTTACATGTTGCTGTATAAAAAGAGGCATAATTCTTGTGACTCCCTTGTTATATTTCAATTTCAAGTGTTTTATGCCTGATTTGCTCAAATAAAGTGAGGAGTGTATTTCACTGTGACAAGTGGCAAGTGGTTTACAGTTTATTGTGAACTGCTGTTTATTTCTCCAGGCACAGCTGCAGCGACTGTTTGCGTTGATCCATCAGGCAGATTACTTGCCTCAGGTCATGAGGATAGTTCCTGTTTGTTATATGACATCCATGGTGGTCGCATTGTGCAGACTTACAAGAAACACAAGGGAGAGGTACGATCATTGAGGTTCTCTCCCAAGGCATTGTACTTGATGTCTGGATCCTATGATGGCACCGTGCTTATCAGTGATTTACAAGGTAAGAACTGCCACAGAATTGACCATCATCTTAAAACTCTTTTTTTTTATTCATGAGTTGGGCCGGCTGTCATAATGGTATTTGTTTATTCCATGGTGTGGAATTTGTTAGATTTGGTAAAACTAGTTGTGTAAATGTCTTTGGAATTATGGTTTAGATATGAATGGCATGAATGATTTGTTCTTCACATTTGCTAAGCAGTATTTTCTGGATAAAAATTACACTTAGAATTTGAATAAATTTACACACTTTACAAAGAATTCATTTGAGTATGCCATGCATTAAACTTCATTATTACGTGTTACTTCATCCAATAATTCTGCAAATGACATCCTGAAAATGCCACTGGCAACTTTATCTCAGAGGCTGATGGAAGTTATAATCCCTTGGCTGTTTTCTTACTTTTTTCTTTTAGGAGACCTTACTAAAACTTTGCCGAGTACTTTAGGAGCTAAGCATAATGACAAGGTGATTCAGTGTCGCTGGCATCCAACTGATTTCACCTTCCTGAGCTCAAGTGCGGATCGTACTGTCACCCTGTGGGCACCTCTTCATCAGTAGGTTTGTTAGTAAAAAATGAAACAATGACAAAGAACCGGTAGAAACATTCTGCTGTCATGAGTGTGGTTCATAGTGCATGGAACTACAGAATCATTTGATTGTGCACATTGTGATAAAAAAAATGTTCATACTTGCTGCAGGCAGGCTTAACTTGCAAAGGAAGGCATGCAGCTAATTGGCTGTCTTTCGCTGTCATGGCATAGCGCCCTCTACGGTTCACGTGCATACCATATAATCCATCTCGCACCAATATGAGCTTCCAGAAATGTGAAATACCAAAACAGCTTGCTGGTTATAGTGACCTAAAATAGACAAATTGATGATGTCAGAGGGCCTGACATTTTGATCCTAGCAGTATCTTTCTGAGCAGCAGATGTTAGCTTCTTTGTCACAGAATAAATGGAAAATACTGGGCACTTTTGTATTATATACTTGCACTGATGTATACAAATGGTTCAATTTATTGAGTAAGTTGATAGTTCTAGGTATTGTTATGCATGTGCAATATTCTGTATGTATTATAGTCAAGTAGGTTTATCTATTCAAATAGAGAATAAGATGATTTCTTTTCTGCCACTTCTACAAAGTGCTCTGCTTGAATATTGAATGGATAAGTGAAACATTGGGGTTATTTTATCAATGAACAGTTTGGTGACCATTATGGTATGATATCAATGGTGACGAGCAGTCACTGCATACTAGTTATCCGTAATGTATACTTAAATAGCACTTGTCTCTCGAGACAGCTTTGAAATAAGTCGGTGGCAGTCATCATCAAAAGTTGTCACTGTAAAAACTACGAATGGTAGCTTAACCCTCCTATGGTTTAACAGCACAAATATGCACAGATGCCAACAGTCACTCTTTTGTGTGTATTTTCCATATGGAACATAAATATACATTTGGTTGCAAGCACAAAAATGACATGTGCAAATTTGTTCTGTGTAGGCAATACCCCATGGCAATAATGGAGATACATGTATGTCATGCTGATTTCTGCTACGTAGGCACTACCCCATGGCAATATTAACCCTAACCCCCTAGGCCCCCGCACTAGAAAGCTTCCTGAACCTCACAAAACACCTACTCCCTGGGCCTTTGATCCCAACTCACTGAAAATCCAACACCATCTCCCTAGGCCTTTCATCCTAAGTCTAACAAAATTTAACAAGAAGTTCATCAGGTGAGGTACCAAACCTGCCAACACAAAACCTTCTGTTGGCATATGGCAGGTTTGGGATAGTTAGGGTTAACCCTAACCTCAATCCTCCAAAATCCTCCAATAGTTTGAATGTACATAAATTAAGAAGTGCTCACTGCCTCAATCCTCCAAAATCCTCCAATATACATGTACACTATGCCCCAAAAGGACACTGCTAGGGGGAGGGAAGGGTGGGAAGGGTGGCTCATACTCAGTACTGACTACGTTATGTAATCAGGTTTGTTATAATCATTGCCGGGGAAGGGATGGGAAAGGAAGGGAAATGAAAGAGGAGGGAAATGGGAAGGGCAAGGGATTAGTTTAGGGGTTTTTGTTTTTTTGTGTGTTTGATTTTTGAGAGGATTCTGATACTCTTGGTAGTGACTCAGTTGGTCTTGGGAGGATGCATGATTGGATAAGATGGAGTACTAGTCAGATGTCGTAGTGCTGGTGTTGGCAGTGGTAGATGATGAGAAGTGCTGCTTGTATGAAATAGTGTGAAACATCTACCAGGGCAGAGATGCACACCACAAACAGGGCAACCTTTCCGTGTTGTCTTGGTGCGTCCCTTTCTGGTCACTCCTCCGTGCAATCTGCACCACCTACACCACTTTGGGTAAACCCTGGCATCTTCGAACAGTAGTGGCCCTTGACAGTAGTGCTACAAGTTGCCCTGGACTGGCGGAAGTGTTGTTCTGAAGCACCTTTGGTGTAGCCCGCGATCAGCTCAGTTGCCAGGTTAACAACAAAGGTGGCGTGGGACATCTTTTCGGTGGAAGATATTAAGTTATCACCATCATCATCGTCATCAGCCCCCTCATCCTCCGTGATGTGCTGCTGCTTGTGGCAGATCCATGAGTTAACACGGGCTACATCTAGAAGAAAGTACACCACCTTCTTCCACCAGAATTGTGCCTTTTTGGCACAGGTGAAGTACGCCCGCAGCTGGTCGTTGCGGTCTACTCCTCCCAGATATAATCCAGAACTGAGGTGGGGCCGGAACTGTTGTAACCTTCAATTTGCCAGTTTGTTGATCAGGTACTTTACATGTATGATGGGCTGTGTGGACTTGTGGGTCACGCGATCCCTGATGGCCGGTAGACAAAGTCAGCACCACGTTGCTGTCCTTCCACACAGTGGCAACAACTGGGCCATTCTGGCGGACATAGAAGGTGCCATGTGGGGTCTTGTTCATCTCCTTCATTCTGGGGTTCTGTTGGGTTTTGACAAAATCCTGGGGCAAGCCTTTGCTATTGGATTTTACTGCACCATTGAAGTACACCTTCGAATCCAATAACTCTCTTGCAAGACTCACCGAAGAGTACAACCTGTCAGTATGAAGGTGGTGGTAGGTGCCACTGTGGTGCTTCATGAGGGAGGTCACTATCCCTGACATGGTAGTTTCTCCGAGGGATGCACTTTGAAATTTATCATGAAGCCGGTGGATGCTTCTGCCAAAGGATAGACCTTGAAGCCAGCTCTTATAGGCTTAAGTGGCATATAGAATTTCTTTACATTGGCACGATACTTGATCATGGCTTCGTCAATCAAAAGACCATTTCGTGGATAGTACTTTTGTAGGCATCGCTTCCTGACCTCATCCCATATGGGTTGTAACAGGTACAAGGGATTGGCCTTCATGTACATGAAGCGGCGCCCTTTGTCTTGTATTTTCTGTGGGTGTTTCCCAGGATCGTTGCAGCTCCAGGATTGATTTAGCTGATCGAACCGATTCCTGGTCATGGTTGTGCTGATTAGCTTGCTGTGAAGGCCAGGATGGGTAGACCAGTAGTGTTGGTAGCTGGACACCTTCACAATGCCCATTAGAAGTTGCATGCCAATGAACGCTCTCATCTCAGCTAGGGATGTCAGTTTTTGGCCAGCTGTACGCAGCTTCTGGTTTGTCCAGTCCACCATTTTGGCCAACAGCATGAGTGGGAAAAACCTGAGGAAGTAGTGGAGGGGTGATACCCCCCGATGGAATGTAGGGCCGGGTGGTGCTGGCCCTCTGAAGTGGTGGATGTTGCGGTCGCTCAGGGCTCTAGTCCATCCGTCTTCATCTGGAGGGTAGTCTGGCTGGTACACGGATGGAGGGTTGGGATCATTGTCCGACATTGGCTGGAGGCCTTTCGCTTTCACCGACTTCTTTCTTGGCTGCTTTTTCCTCACTGTTGGCTCAGGGATGTCGCTAACATCCATTTCTTGATCGGCTACAGTCTCCTCATCCTCTGCCTCCGATTCGTCATCGTCAGTACAACAGGAGGCCGACTCGGCTTCCCTGGCAGCTGCAATAGCATCGTCAAGGAACTCTTCCTCATTCCTGAAGAACTTTCCACCAGGGCCTGGTATTGCCTCCTGCTTCTTACAACTCCTGCTTCCCTGGCACTTATTCTCAGAGAGGCCTGAAGCTGGTCCTCAGCAGCCTGTTTTTGTTGCTTCTTGTAAGCAGTGTCCCTCGACCTTGGTAGTGGAGCTTTTCCTTTACCTTTCTTCTCCTCCCCTTCAGCACTGCTCAAGTCTTCCTCCTCCTCCTCAAAATGCTCCAACTCCTCTAGCTCCAGCTCCCCATCCTCCATCTCCCTCTCCTCCATACTACTCCATTCCTCATCTTCACAACTAGCTTCTACCTCCACCTTCTTTTTCTTCTCCATCTTCTTTTGTTTCTTTTCCATCTTCCTCTTTTTCTTCTCCAACTTCTCCTCGTCACCCGTCATTGTCTTCTCTTTGTCACCTGTCTTCCTCCCCTTCTCCTTGTCACCTCCTTCTTCTCCTTGTGTTTCTTTTTCCTCTCCATCTTTTTTTCTCCATGCTCTTCCTCTGAACTACTTCTCAGCTCCTCAGACTTCTTTCTCTTCTGCTTCTTCTTTCCTCCTTTTTCTTTCTTTCTCCTCTTCCTACTCTCCTTCTCACCCATAACTGAAGATAGAAAATGGTCCTTTCCTCCTTGGAAAGGGAATCTTGTAAAGCTTGCAACTCTCTCATGTTACTTGAAGGTTGTTCAAAAACGAACTGGGGACAAGAAGCAATTCTTGCTTGTATTTATAGGAGCCACTAGAGACCTATTACACTAAATCATGTAATATATAATTTCACATTCATTTTGATTGAATGTCTTTTGTGAAGCAAAAATGGCTTTATAACTTTTGAATACTTTGAAAAAGAAAAAAGATTTCTCACAAAATATACCTATCTCTGAGTGGAATGTTCCACTGGATTTGTTATAAACAAAGTACTTGGGTTTCAACACAGTGCAATGAGGGGACTGCATGGTCAGCAATAAAGAATGGGAGATTTGTCCTTGACTCTACTAATACCAAAGAACATGTACATGTACTGTGTGACTGTTGGGTACAATGTACATTGTACATTCATGTACAGGTATGTACATGTACAAGTACACCTACATACATGTACATGTGTGTACTGTACATGTATGTGGTCAGTTTCCACTGTGACCAGCATACATGTATAATGTACAGTACAATGTACATGTAGTGTATATTATAACTGCATGACCGTTGGTGGGATGCAGCCTGCCACATGTACAAAGTAAAATAACCTAAAATCATTTATTTCGAGAACATGTTTCCACAGTCAGTTCCCCAAAATCCTTCTTTTATATCAAAACTTTGCATTCAGCCTCAATCCTTCAAAATCCTTTTCGAAAAAAAACAACATTCAGCCTCAATCCTCCAAAATCCTCCAAAACAACCCAGAGGATTTTGGAGGACTGAGGATGGTTAGGGTTAATGGAGATGGGTCATATTGATTTGTCCTATGCACAAAGCTTGGGTTTACTGGGGATGTTGCGCTGCTTGGTGTTGTGTTTACACTGCTCTACAGAGTACTGGACAGGGCTTATCTTGGAAATACATGCATACAGTACCCTGAACTAAACTGGGGCTAACCTCCTCTCACAAAAAAGACACACACTGTACCAAAACTTCTCATTTTTCTGTTCACTCTCTTTTCTTATTTAAAACCATTCCTTGTTCTTTTTCGTTTTACATGTATTTATGACCATTCTGTTTGTGTTTCTTTGTTCCAACATGTTTTGCATCAGTTGCAGATCTGGATCTAAGTAGTTTTTGGAGCAAACAAAGCAAACCATTATGTTTAGTTGCTTTTAGTTTTGGCTTATCATTTCCTATGTTTTTGTTGTTATTCTTATTTTGATCTAACTTCTGTTTTCCTTTGGTTCTTACTTGGATCAAATTTTGTTTCTTTATGCTGAATGGGCCTTCAAGAAACATCTCTCCTTTGTACACAGATTGATGTTACAGTTGGTCCACCTTGTCCTTGTTCTCACAGGCTGTTCTTGTCAGGCTTGTACCCTTGTTTCTTGCATTGTACACTCATCTACTGAGAAGGATGGGACCAGAGTCGGGTCATGATTCTGGTGCTGTGGTGTACCCTCAGCAAATCAAGCGATCAGGGCATTGGCGATGCTTAGGGTGACCAGCTTGTGGGGCATCATCTTCCCTGTCCATCTTGTAACAAATGAAGGCATTTACCCTTGACACATCAACCAAGAAATTATACAAGACCTTCTTTCACTACTTCATTGCCTGTCTTCTGCATGAATCTTCTCCCCCTTCTCTTTGATGTTTCTCTGCAGGACGTCAGTTGTTATGTCTCTGTATGGCTGGTGGCACGTTGAGATCAGAGACTTCACTTTGGTATCCTTCCAGAGGACCATGGTGAGCTTCCCTTGCTGCCTTGAGTACATCGTTCCTCTTGATGTTTTGTTCATATCCTTCATCTGTTTGAATTTTGCAGGATTCAATCCAGTCAAAAACAATGAACAGACACTTGACACTCCCAGCAGCCCTAACAATCACAGCCAGTCAAATCATGTACACACTCATCTACCACAACAGTCACCAACAGTTGACCCATTTCTTGTTATAGCTTTTTTACCAGTCAAAAACAATCACTTGACTGTTTTTGACTGAAATAGCAACTTCTTATACATTTCACACTTGCATAGGAGGGTTAAGATGTGAGGAGGCAGCATTCATGGCAATGTCAACCATTTTCTTGGGGGTCTTGCTTCATGTGTGGATGATTTAGTTGCACACATATCCAGTTGAAGTTTAAACCCAGCTCAAATCGGCTTATATGGCATGAAAACTTTCTGACAACTTGCCCTCGGTAGGGGATCATGCGTGCAGGTACAATGGTAGGCCCTGAGTTGGCCCTCCGTCCCTTCCTCTCGTGTGCTTTGTGTAGTCCCTTGCTTGAGGGGGGGTGCTGGCACACTTTTTAGTTTCTGTCTGCCTTTCTTATCATTCACTAACTTCCTCTTTAGGATATCAGTCATCGGGTTTCCCATCCCTGGTGGGCTGAAGACACAAGCATCATCATCTTGGTGTCTTTCCAGATCACTGTAGTAAGCTGGCCGTGTTGTTGACTGTAGGAAGTCCTCCTTCCTCTGTGGGTGTCCTTATGTGTGAGGTGTGAGGGTAGCCTGTCTGTAGTCCGCTGTGTCCCAGCTGACCATGTTGACAGGAGTAGAAACAAGTTCTTGGTAACTTCCCATGCTCTTTCACCTTGTTATAGTGGTGTGGATTCTTTTCTTGTTTGCTTCTGAAGTGAACAGGCAGCCCCTTACTGGCCAGTTTTACAGCTCCTGTCAAGTAGGTCTTCTGTGCTTGAATCTGTTGAGCCAGTTCCACTAATGTGTATACATGTACCTGTAGCTTATCCATGTAGATAAGATAATATTTTCCAAAAAGTAGTTGAGAGAATTCTAGCGTAATGTCTGCCATCTTTGCTGGCTTGCCCTTTTGGTATCGGTGGACCATGAAGTCAAGGTAAGCACTTGGAGACTCTGTGGCTGCATAGATTTTGAAGCCTTGCCTGATTGGCTTGAGCGGCATAAAGAACTTTCACACCTTTGCTTTGAAGCCAGAATATTTTACCATCACTTCATCAATGACCAAATGCTATCCCACATTATACGTGTACCGGTACATGTATTCGGTCTGGACTTTGGAGAGAACCTTGTCCCAAACTGGCTGGAGAGGATAGAGTGGATTGTTTTGCACATGGAGGAATTGGTGTTCCCTATCCTCAGACATCTTTGGATTCATTTTGGGGTTAGTTTTGGGGTCATCACATGCTACATGTAGGTTTCCTTTCAGCTTATCAAATTAATGGCGAGTTAGTTTCAGTAAGACTGTTGTAGTACCTGGGATCAGTTGATCAGTAGTTCTGATTGTAGGGTATCATGTTATTATGTTTCCTTACACTGAAGCATCAGCATTACTTACAAAACCAAGTTATAATAATTTTGTAGAATTGTGCACGGCGGAGCTTGATTGCTCTTTATTTTGCCATTGAGAAACTTGCACCACTAGAAGCCACTGTGCAATCGATCAGGAGGTGTTCGTTATCTGCTTACTGTTCGTTTGTTATAAATTTTTTGCACTCAACATGCACGTCATGCGCACATCATGCGCGTGCTGTGTGTTGGTACAAATACCGGTAATTCAATGCTATGTGATCAACGATCCACCAATCAGATGACTGAGATTTATGCAGGTGTTGTATAATATTTGATAAAGAATTAAGAACAAAGACAAAACTTACATTTTCAACAGTACCACACATTATGGAAACCCCCATCCTCACTAATGAATTTCATGTCTATTCCCTCTGCCCAGTATGTAAGATTTTACAAATTTAACCAGGTCCCCTGCAGGTGGAAAGTACATGTAAGATTAGCAACATACCATCAAAGGCTCAGTCATCAATTGTATGTAGAGTGACCCATGGGTCAAATTCAGGATAAAATGAGTTGTGGATCTGCACAGAACAGCACAATCTCTTCCTGCAGTTAGTTTACTGCACAGTGATTCCCATGGAAAAGTTAAGTACAGTTAATGGACAGCGCAAAGTGTGATCTATTATCCCAGGGGGAGATGCTTGTGCAATGTACAAAATGACACAGCTGTGCATATTTGTGCTGCTGGCCAACTGACCCAGAGAGTGACATTAATATATAGGAGGGTTAGTAGCATATATGCACAGAAAAACTACCGTCAAATCAACTATTTAATGATAGAATTCCAAGTGAAATAGAGCCAAGTGTAATACATGTAGTCGAAAAGAAGTTAATCTTGCATTTACTTGCATTGTCATCACAATATGTGGAATCTCACAATATGTACTATATGTAAATATGCTGAATGTGTGTTTTACTGTATGACTTGTAGTACACGTATATGCTACCTCTGTTTCTGTTCTTAGGTGTTCTGCATGTGTGTAGGTCAGACCTCATATTTCAAGAACAGTTCCATTTGTTTACAGAGTATAATGGCACCAATGCTGTTTTATATTATTTTACTTCAACCTGTGATGGGTAAAAGCATTTGTTGGCCACTTTGGGGGAGGGGCAGTTGGCAGGGATACAACTTTGAATCTCTTTGAAAAATATCTTAAACTCTAGCATGAAGGATGTATTGATGTCTGAAGAATGGAGGTACATACATGTACATGTGTAACTGTTACATCAGTTCAAGGACAATTATTTGATGTGGGGGCTTTGAGATTGGCATATTGCACCCTCTTCTTGTGTTTTAAAATCTTTCCTCATACACTGCAAAATAAGAAGTTTGTGAAACAAGAAGCAATTATTTGTGTGTGATTGTTGGACTTTGTTTGTACTTTTGTTTGTTCTTTGATTGCAACAGAAGTCAAATCTGTACATGCACCTGTACCATGGGATTTTATTTTGTACATTTTGTCTATGCACATTCTTGAAATGTTTTTGAAAGAATTTAATTTGGTTTGCTGCTCCCACTTGGATGATTACATGTATTTTAGGGATCAGTTTTTGTACATTGCTGAATGCGTGGATTAACCCTTGCTCTTGTTGACACTCCAATGCACTGCAATATTCCCCTTTAAAAAATTGGCTATGTCTATTACACGGCCATCCACTAACGGCCACACCACTTGAAGGGAGAAACTGTGTACACTTCAAGGAATTGCAAAGTAAACTGGAGGTCAACTTGGTCCAGCTGTAAACACCTAGTGTATTACATTGATCAGCAAAGCTACATGCCACAATCCTCTGGAGTACACTGGAGTGTACTTCTATTGGGCTGTGGAGTAAAATACTTAGTGCTTGGAAAAACTGACTTGCTGGGGGCTGTCAAAGTGAAGACTACTACTCTGTACTTTTGCTTGACATTTTATTAATGGTAGCACCAGTAAGAGGTTGGAAAATGCATATTTATTTTGTTTGTTTCAGGGCTCAGTCTTACAATCATTGCTCCAAATGAAAGTACCTTTTTATTTCGTTTTACTTATCAGGAATTGGTTTCCTCTGTTCCTATTTAAATGTATGCTTTTTCTTTCTGATTAGGAAAAACACTACTTTTTTATTGCTTTACATGCCTTTTATTTTTGCTGAATTGACTGTTATCTGTGGCAACATTTCTTATGCTTAACATGGAACACCTTTGGCAGCGTGAAACATCAGGAAGCATTCTGCCTTGCAAAGATATATTGCAGCTTGTGCATCCAGTCCGCGTGACAACATTCCTTCCCTTGGCTGTCTTCTTGTTTGTAAGTTTGCACTGGATGCACATTTTGGGGAACTTCCCTGGCATTCTGACACACTGGTGGTTTGGTCCATTGTAGATAGGAACCGGCTGGAGTTTTGGCTGGTAGGCCGGTGCTCCTTCTGCAAATCCTGAGGGATTTTGCAATGAGGGAGGTTGCATTGTTGACGGTGAACGTTCTGGTGCTCATCAACGGGCTGTCTTCTGCCTCGCGATGATGCTTATAGCATATGTAGGCATTGACGCGTGAAACGTCAATCAGGTAGTAGAGCAACTTCTTCCACCCTGTCATTGACTGTCTGCTGCATGTGTGGTAGGAGCGGAGCTGGTCTGCCCTGTCCACTCCGCCCATGAACTTTGTGTACGCAATCGCCTGAGGCGGGGTTGGTACATCTATCTTCTGTGCCTTCTTCTGTTCTTGTTGCATCACTTTTCTTGAGACAAAATCTGTTGCCTGATCACGATACCCCTGGTGGCAGGTGGATAATAGCGAGACAACCTTGGTGTCTCGCCATAGTACCGCTATCATCTGGCTTTTCTGGCAGACGTACATCGTCCCTCGTGGCGTTTTCTTCATGTGTGTCATGTGTTTGTGCATGGCAGGATTGATCTTAGCAGAAGTGCTGAAATCAGTGGGTAGGCCAACTGATGATTGCTTCACTGCTCCACATATGTAGGTTTACTCCTCAAGAAGTGCCTCTGCAAGAGCAGCTGAACCGGTGGTACCTGCCGAAATATGGCTCTATCATCTGGAGACTTAGATCTTTCATTTTCAATCCCTTTTCAGTGTGGACATGAAAGTGGTGAGTGTAGCCAGAGTTGGACTCACACACGACAAAGATTTTGAAGCCTACTTTGGTTGGCTTCTGGGGCATGAAAAATTTATTTCCCTTGTATGTGACCATGGCCTCATCCAGTGCCAGATCCTGGTGAACGTTGTAGTTCTTACTACATTGCTTGGCAACCTTATCCCACACAATCTGTAGAGGATAGAGAGGGTGACGCTTTCGCCACATATACCGATCTGCCTTCCTCTTGATTCTTGCTGGTCCACGCTGTGGATTTGAATATGCCAAGGATTCAGAGAGCTGGTTAAAACGAGTCATTGTCATTGTTGAGGAGATGAGATTGTTGCGTAGTCCTGGATGCGTTGACCAGTCATCCTCTGCATTTTCGTTGCCGTGGACCCCTTGCAACATTCTAATGCCAAGCCAAGCTCGGATTTCAGCTGGAGTTGTCGGTTTGGTGAAGTTTGGTTTAGGTTGGCCAGTCATGTTTGTGTACTTTGAAATCTTCCTGAAGAGGAATAGAGGAAAGTACGACAAGAAATATTCCAATGGGTCATCGTTGTCTGGGTGATCCTGCTGAGGACCATAAGGTTTCTTCCCTCTGAATTTATGGATGTGTACTTTTTTCAAACTTCTTGTCCAGCCATGGCAGTCTCTTGGATAGACCCCATGTTTGGTTTTCTCTGGTCATTGTCGGACAAAGGCTCTAGGGTTTTCATCTTTCGCTTCTTGGGTTGGGTCCGGGATTGGCTGAGACAAATCAACTTCATCCTCTTCCTCTTTTTCTTCTTCTTCCTCCTCCTCATCTTCCTCCTTCTCTCCGGATCCATCTTCATCCATTCCCGCCTCCTCTTCTGTCTCATAATATTTATGGTCAAAATTTCCTCCACCCTTACTACCATGGGTAGCACCACCACTTATAACCTTGCACTCCATCACTGTTATTGTATCAGCTGGAGCCAGCGATGGTCTTGGCTGGGAGCTATTTTGCTCGTTATCCCAACTGCATTTTTTCTGATGTTTCTTTCTCATGTCTCTTCCTCTTTCTGCAAAGAAAAATGGTAGATTTTATTCTTTGCATGTACATGTATGTGTTACATGTATAAATGAAACAGAGGGAAATCACTTATATGTTGTAGTCAACTGAAAGAAAAAGCATACATTTATAACTAGGAAAAAAGGCCAAGCATCGGTATGTAGAATGTGCACATACCTTCCTTCACTCATTTTGACAGCAAGGCTCTCAACCAGGTCTCTCTCCTGACCTCTCAAACTTGAATGGAGGTTCCACACATCCCGTTGACTCATGTCAGCAATTTCAGGACTCTCAACTTTATGGAAAGGGGATGTACTCTGAAAAAACCTGTTTTTGCAGGTCTTATATAGCCTTACCAACATTGATGTCATGCAATTCTAAGCAATTTCATGCTATATTATAGTGTCATGCTAATTCCAACTAAAGTGTTATGCCAAGTAACATTTTACATCATAAAATGTCACTAATAATAAAAACAAACAATTTTCCCCTCCTAGTGCCCAGTAAAAAAATCCAGGGCTTTCTTTCATTCGTCATTTTTCATAGTTCACTGTGAACTGACAGTGCCAAGGGTGTCTCAAAAGTAAGTGAACCACTTTACTAGAGAACCCAATTGTCCTCCCTGGCACTCCAGTTGTTGGCATTCATGGGATAACAAGGTTATCCTCCAATGCACTCCACTGGGAGTTTGAAAATCACTCCACTGGTAATGCAAAGACTCCAACTGCAGTGTGTTGGCAGTACTACTGACTGGCAGTAAATTGCACTCATAGAGCAAGGGTTAAAGTATTTCTTTTAAGAGGATTAATTCACAGAGAAGAGTAAAACAGTTTGAATCTCAGAAATTTCTAGTGTTTTGAATGCAAGTGCCATTCAAGCATTCTTTTTTAAACATGGCAAAAGTGACCAACACTCAGTACAGTTGCAGCAAAGGCAGCTTTCAAGTACCTGATCTTGTAGACATGTACTTCATACATTTATATTGCATCAGATTTTACCCAAAGACCAAGATTTCTCAAAGTAGGAATTTAAAACTTTATTGCCAAAATAATGAAAGGAAAGAAAAACATTACACATTAAGGTTGAATTTCACTTTCTGGGGAAAGTATTGAAGTATAACGCAGTGCATTATTAGGTGCATATCTTTCAAATGTTGGTTTACAAAGTTGGTGAAAATGCTCGGCATTCTACACAGTACAAGATTGTTTTGTGTGGTAAATGTGACTGAATACATCACAGAAAAGGTAGAACCTATTGGTGGCCATTAAACATTTAATTATCTTTATATTTATTAAACTTAATGTCAAACTGAAGTACATACAAGTATATGTTTCAATACTTCCATTTACTAATAGCATTGGAGAAAAGTCAGTAAACCCAAAGCTTTGCTATCCATCTACAGTTGACAGTCCAAAAGACTAAAACCCTTATTTTACAATCTTTTCTGTGATCAATGTCTCAACTTAGAATACATTAAGGAATACAACTCTGTGTAATGTTGATGTTGCCACAATATTTATTGTAATAAAGGGCTACTCAAGCAGTATTGCAAAGAGCAAAAAACAGAACAGGTGTCTCCTGTCCCTATATGGAGTTGTCATTTAAATATTTGATGTATTTATAATCCACTGAATTGTTGAAATGTTCCTATGCCACTTGTTGCAGTTCTACTTGTGTATAACTTCTAATTATTAGTTCCAGTTTAAGACTTAATTGCAGCATATGAGAATAAAATTAATACATGCAACACACAATGATTTAACTTGGCATTGTCAAGAATCTTTGAACTATGAATAAACTGTATGAAAACAAATTGAATTTAACTTTGGCAATATCTCAAAGATTGAGTGCACTGCAGTATTATGCTAAAATATACATATTCAATGATTCTAACATGAAAACCTGTATCTCCCAACACAGAAAGCGCTGCAAACAGAAAGCAGCCCTAAGCCACTTGCTAAACATCTTACATCTTAACTAATATTGCTTGTATTATAGTTTATTTCAACATTTGCATAATTATGTAACATCTAATCCTTTCCATCCAAGAGAAATTGCCTGTCTCCACAATACATGTATTGCATTCACACTGGTGCATTTACTGATCGCAGTCGATTCCTTGGCAAACGTTCAAAGACTAA
This sequence comes from Acanthaster planci, assembly GCF_054643075.1. Taxonomy (NCBI): domain Eukaryota; kingdom Metazoa; phylum Echinodermata; class Asteroidea; order Valvatida; family Acanthasteridae; genus Acanthaster; species Acanthaster planci. Next base: position 315,563 of record NC_141787.1, on the reverse strand, counting down.
TATTCCTGCAGCCCTTTCAATTGCATCAATTGGGACAAGGAACTTTTCCAGTGGTGTATCATCTGACATGGCTGTATTAGGAATAATAAATGCTCGCAGATCATATATTTGATCCGTTGTTTCTCCCAGCACTACCTTAAAGAAGTGAGTAGGGACTGCCACAGAGTTGGTACCAATCACTTCGTATTTGACATATCGCCTTCGGTTGGTCTCTTGGCTGTTGATATAAATTAACATTAAAATGGTAGGAATTATGAAAAAATGAATGATCAATAATACCAGTTCCTTAACTCAAGCTTTAATGTAAAGGTTATTCAACACAGATGACATGTAAAAATGTAGACGTACTGTGCTAAGTATAGTGGTCCTGTACACACATATACTTTTGAGTAAAGCTTCGTCAAACTCCGAACATACTTCTCCAGGTTGTTCCAAATGCCACGATTAAAACCCTCACCAACCTGGTGAATTCAGAGATTAAAATAAAGATGAGTTGAACATTTTGAAGCATTAAATTTCAAACAGGCAACTGATGATTCAAACCGAGCCAGGGTTGGGATTAACAAACATCAGTGGGCAACAGTTGCAACCACTAGCTAGTGACTTCCACAAACGTTAATGGCAACTGTGGTACGTACATTATTTCAGTGCAAAACCTAGTTAATAAGATGTAAACTATCAAATCTGAATGCCAAATATTTCCAAATACATGTACAATTCTTTCTACAAATGCTTCTTGAAAGTCATTATAATGAAGAAATGCAAGAAAGAACTTATTTGCTCTTTTTAAGCCTTTGTGTTCTACCTGAGGACTAACATTGCTGAGTAGAAATGTCTTTTGCATGACTCCGCCTGATCTTCGGTGATTGGCTGCTGCTGCTAGATGACCTCTGTCATAGCCACTCCCACTATAATCCTCATTGGTTGACTGAAAGAATGGATGCACCGATTGGTCCACTTCAAACTGACAGTCTGTCCTATCAATAGCATCATTGTATTTGACTTCATCTCTTGTTAAGCATTCAAAAACCCATTTTGCATTTCTCATCCTTCTGTCATATGAGATTACATAATTATCATGCATTTGAACTTGGCCATGATCGGGGAAACCAAATTTCATGATTTCTCCTGAACGGTTCTGAGAAGGTGGCTGGCTTGGTGAATCTTTCTTAGTTGCCTCCGCATGAGTAAATAATGTCCATCTGGAGTTGGGTAAGTCATCATTTGTACGCTTGGAGGTTAAACTGTTGGTAGCATTTTGTTTTGATCTTTCATACCACGATCCCAGAATTCCCCCGGCAGCACTCAGTGAGATGGCTGAAACCACAGGCAATATGGACCTTCGCATGGTTACTGCAAATAAACAATGATTTTTTCATGTCAGATATAACAATTTTTAAAGACAACTTTTCATCTTTCCTATTTTGACTCAAGCATATTGTTTGGTGCAAGTGGCCGATATGTGCAAGCAATCACTCAATCATGTTCGATTGGCAGCGGTGTAGGGAAGGCATTTTCTGGGGGGGGGTGCAAGAGTCAATTTGCCGACATGTACATTAGGGTGCTGCACCCCCAACACCCTGGTCGCCATGCTCCTGATGATTGGTTGATTCTTAGTGTATGATTTGTCAACAATTTGATTTGTCAATATTTCTTTCTTATCCACGGTTGTGAAAGATTCTTTCAAAAAGGGAATTAAGTTCGAAATTTCATGGGGAATCGATCTAATGCACGAAGTGTTCGGGCTATCATGCAGAGCGACATGCATGTCGACTGTGCGCGCATGATGCCCAACCACCATGCCAATACCGAGGCCGAGGGTTAGGCCCTGCTTTGCCTTTGATAACAGCGCAAAATATGGTCAAAAACGGACAGAAGTGCAGGGTAAAAACTGTGTGGGTTAGTCTCATTTGAATAAAAAAAAATGCACATAATTACCTAAATCCCAACAGTACACGTTCATGACATTAGGGGCTTCCCCACGTGCGGTGTTGAAAGGTAAACAGCATCAAATGTAGCATCAATAATATTATCTAGCGCCCTCTTTTGTGTAGTAAACGTTCAGGACAACTGGGATTTGTTAAAAAAAATCTTGTATTTCGTGTGCTACTCGTTAAATGAAATGAACGGCTACCAAAAATAAAACCTGCCAAGGACAGTGTAATTATTACATCTTCAAAATTGCATTAAAGTTAAAAAAGTCTTACTTTTGATTTTTAATGATAAAAACCCGCTTCATAATTATATATCCATCTACATGTTAGGAGAATAAAATAATTGATAGAAGCAGTTTGGTTGACGGACAAACAAGCGAGGTGGTCGGGAACCATACCGCATGTATAGCGCGTAGGCAATGTAAACAAAATACATATGCGCGCATAACGACAAGCGCTAAGCAGGCCTGGACAAGTGTTGTGTTTTACCTTTGCAAGAGAAGTTCCCGTGTCGAATTTGCCGAATCGTGCCTATTCAAAAGAGCGCGTGCTACTTTAAGTATTTAAACGTATCTATGACCGCTTCAGCAATGCCTTAAACAAACTTTGGAGACAAGATGAGCCTGAATTGGAGGCGGAATGACTACTTTCAGCGGTTACTGGAGGAGGGTCCTGCAAGCCACTCCGCCCTGGAGTTGTTGGTAGACGATCTTCACCGTGATAAAGCCCACACCATCGGGGCGTTTCTCGATCACTACGGCTCTGAAGATTTCCTGTGGGGCTTGGTCCGAATGCTGAGTGCAGAAAATACCAGGTAGGCCTGGGTACAACACGCAGATCGTGTTATCATGTAACTATCTGCTCTATTTCCAAGGATGTATTTCTTTCTGCACTGTTAAATGTTAAATGAGAAAATCACATCAGTGATTGCAAAGTGAATAAGCCTTATTCCTGATACCACATGAGTGATTTTGCACAATGGTAGAAAGGCACCGTGGGAAGGAAAAGGGGGCAATGTTTGCTCCTTTTTCTTTCCCAACCTGCCTTTCTACCATTGTACAAAATCACTCATGCAGTATCAGCAGTAAGGTTTATTCAGAGATCGTTAGAGTCATGATTAATAGCCACAGGCAGGTAGGCCCTATTTGATGTTACATTAGAGGTAGGCCTATAGTACACAACATTCAGTGTTAAAACAATAAAAGATCATGTTGTAGACTTTATTTAGATTGAAAACTGTAAAAAAAAATGCAAACACGCCATTTAACACTTCACTATTTACATGTACATGTATTTGAGTTGACCACGGATGTGGCCTTACAGTAAGTGAAATCAGGGAAAGAATTCCTTCGTCCTGTACTGATGTTTTCCCTGTTGACTTGCTTTCACCATAACTTGTACCTTGGATGACTCGTGCCTTGGACAACTCATACCCTGAGTTAAGACCACACGTACCTGGGTCTGTCCACACTAACGGATACATTTGCACGTAACCAAAATCATCTCTTTCTTTAACAGTGTTGAGAGTCAAGAAATGAACTTTAACAATTTTACTGATGTATAATTGTGGAGATATAGTTTACACAGTTTAATAGGATTTGGTTGTTCTTTGTTAAAATAATCAGGATCTTGATGAAAATGTCCAGCTTACATGTATATTAGGGGTTCTGGTGGGACATGCACATAACTGTGAAAGTTCATGTTTTTCAGGTTATCTAAAATACCACTCTTATAGAGAAAAGCAATTCATTTGTTAAAACATGGGTGCTACAGGTATCACATTTGAGAAATGGGTCAAAATCTTACATGGCTCTTTATTTCTTTAGTTATCTTAAACCGGAATTTAAGGAGAGCTAATTAAGGAATAACGTACGTCACAGTGTCTGTCCACAGACTGACAAACATGAAACAGGCTGATTTTGCCATTCCTTGAGCAGATAACCTCAACAAAAACATGTATATCTTCCTGAGAAAAGTTTTTACAATAATAGTTGTATTTATTTAAAGCAAATTAGGTGACTGAGAAACCAAATTATTATTCAAGTTGATTGAAATAAAATAGGCTCTGAGTAAGCCTTGATTTCTGTGAAGGTACAAGTTGTCTCGTACACGAAGGTAGGAGTTGTCATTACTGGAGGTACGGTACTCTGCAAAGGTATGAGTTGGTACAGTTAAGCTGAGTTGATGGTATGAGTTATCCAAGGTACATGTCAACCTGTTTCCTAGTGACCTACAGTGTAGCATTAGCCATCAGAAAGCAATAAAATAGCCTGAAGTTCAGTGAAATTATTGGGGTATTCACTTGAATGACATGTAGCTTGTGCACAGGTTGTCAAGCGGCATTGGTATAAGGAATACTTTCCCAAAAAAATGTCATCCTGTTATGATCTTCACTTCACGATGAAGACTGACACTGATAATACATGTAGTTTAGTGAGATCTTTTTGAGTACCGGTTCATTGGTGTACCAGGATATTCACTATTTTACATCAAGTGACATAGTGGTTGTTTTTAATTTAAATCCCAACTTGATCAATCCTTTGCATTTTTATGTAAATAATTTTACCACATTGGAACATGTAAACTTTTAGTTAAGATTTATTCGTCTTGGTGCATACTGAGTGAATTGCAATTTTTTTGTGTAAGTTTAAAGAAAATTTGTTTCCCTCTCTGTAGTCTGTATCATTGGGTGTGTATCGTAAGTCTGACTCGTCGGAATAATGAGGCGTCAAATTTATGGGCAATTTTTTTTTTCAGCCTCAGAGTTCCGACGCCTCAAAGGTCCAATGCCTCATACTGTACATTTAAATCCTACGTCGGACCAACGAGGTGTCGGACTTACATGTAATATGAGGCATCTGTGTGATTGACTGTTAAACATGGAGGAGTGTGGGCCCACACGACACTTGGCCCAAGAGCGAGATTCAACTTTGTTCCCAACTCGTGCCGTACTGACCGTGTTAGGAAAACTAAATCAAGCAGACTACCTGCACAGTTTGTACAGTGGTCCAGTATTTTTTAAATCCCAAATACCACTACTTGTATGTGTAAGAATGATGTACATGTATGATACTTTGCTAAATATTAAAAGCATTTTTTTTTTACTGTAATACTTTTGAGATCTTAAAAATGTTTGTGTCATAAATAGTACACCGTCTTCATACGCTCGTAACGAGCTTCAAATCAAATGTTGGACTTCCCAGATGTCAGATTTTTTGAGGCGTTGAATCTACATGTATGCCATAGGCAAAAAAACCCTGGAACTTTTAAACACATTTGTTGGACTTATGAGGCGTCGGACTTATGAGCTGACCCCATATCATCATGATAACTCTTGAAGACTTAAGAAAAACATGGGGACATGTAATTGGCCCAACATTGAAAACAATAATTGAGACACTCATGTCTCAACTCTCTCTCTAAATACTTGTAGTTCTTGGCCTGAGGTACATGTACCGGTACTTGTAGCACCACCAAGGGGTGTCAGTCTAGGAGAGGAAGGCAGGAGAGGAAGGCAGTTTTTAACCTTTGCCAGGAAGGGGCAGGCAGATTTCAATTTGGAATCCCTGGGATGTTCTGTGTGTTTTTCTCATTTCAAAGAGTCGTCAGAGTTTCATGTTTTTGAGATGCACTGCAGGTCCCTGTAAAATACAGCTTCAGGTTCTTTGAACATACTTTACATTACATCATAGAGCAAGGAAATGTACATGTGCACTTGTACACTACTTGTAAGTTGGTTGTGCATGGTGCTGGTGGCCATTTTCAGGTAAGATCTTTAATTTGTTCCCAGGGATACACGTGAGTAGACCTTTTGTGCTATCCCTCTGTAACAAAAGTACATGTAGTTACTGGAAAGATGGCTGTCATGCATAACTGTAATGTTGACTCCCTTACTGTTATTCTTTTTGCCTTTTGTTAATTTGTAAAGTTCTCAGTACATGTAATGAATTCAGTGCAGTACATTGTGCAAACAAAGGCATTTGGACGGCATGTACATGTACGGTAGTGTGGTTGCAAACATACTGTACTGGGCATACGCATTGTATATTCACCATTTGCCAGTGAGGAGTTCATTTCACAGAATTCAATTCTGTACCTGCTTGCAGCACTACAAAGTGATGCTTACGGGTCAAACATACCAGTGTCTTGTCTTTGTGCTTGAAGTCTTCAAAGTCTTGACGTGTTGACTTGTTGCAGTGTAATGGGTTTGAATAGTAGGATCAAAGTGTCTGGGTGTGGGCGTATGAAAGGAAGGAGAAGAGGGCAAATATTGACTGCTGCATGAAAAGCCAACTGGTAAAGGCACAGTGGCTATAGGTTTTAGTGTTCAATAAGTTGGGTTGCAACTTGCAAGGCCTATCATTCTTGGGCAAGTGCTCTTATTCAACATTTATTTTTTCCATTTCTTTACCCAGGGTATGCCCGAATAGTTACAAACTGGTTTCCATTGGGGCCCTGCGATCATTACAAGTGAATAACATAGTTACTTGTAGAATCTCACAACAAAAAGTTCTGTTTTTAAAATACATGTACCCTAAAGAAAAAGTAAATTTTTGCTTTAGCATACTCAGAAAAATAAAATTAACTTTGAGTTTGAATATTTTTTCAGCTGACTCTAAATGCTGGATCAGAAAAAAATTTAGTTCGTGATTTTTTTCAAAGTGCTAACAATCCAGCATCGTGAAGAATTTGTTCACTTTAATTCAATTACATGTGTAAATTTGTACACATATACACGTACATGTAGTTGGTGGGTTCATAATCCAATTACTAAAAATGTTGGCCTCACATTGTACTGTACCGGTACATGCACATTTACCTGAAAGCATTTTCTTCGGGTACTTGATGTTTAACGAAAAATGTTCCAAGAAATTCATGAGAAAAGTTTCTAACAATCGTTGCTCACAGTCACATTTGATAAATTTAGATGATATAACACAGATTGGTGAAATCCATGCACATGTACATACATGTATTTAAGACATGAAAACACCATCTGTGGGTGACCCACAAATTATTCGAAGACATTTAGGCCATTTAAGTGATGTACATGTAGAAGTGTTCCAATCACTTTATTGAAGTGCATAATTCTACACCTGCCTATAATGATATCAGTATTGTTCAGATAGCAAAGATTAGCTGATGTCAATCAATATTTACATGTACCTCTGTGCCAATATGACAACTATACATTCCCAAGTCAACATGCACAATACATGTTCACATGACACAATTCCAAAGCTCATGTACATATATATTTGCGAAGATACATGTATTTGCATGTAACTTAGGGACCGTCCGAACGTACATAGCATACGAAGGACGAGGGGGTCGTGGGCAGCGTTCAACTTTTCGGGTCATGTAAAATGCTGATATTTTAGTATGTACATGTACTAGTAGTATTCTCACATACACTTAAAACGTGAAAAATCAAGAAAAAGCTAGCATTACATACATAATCACCAGTCGCGTGCTGAAAGCTGCCTTTGATGGAGAGTAAATTCACAAAGTTTGCATGCATCGAGCATGAGGTACATGTACATACTATTTTCCTTGTACTGTAGGTCCACCCACAGTGGCGCGGCCTGGTACACTGTGTTGGTATGATGCACTTCGGGTGTACATGTATACTGTATGTATGTACAATGTACTGTACGTGAAGCCCAGCCTACAGTATGAGCACAAGCACACAGCTCAATATGCCAACAGTACAGTACGTGTACTAAATAACCTTTTGCATTGTTGCGCATCGTTTCCAACACTGTATCCATTTTTACCCACATAGTTTTGTCCTTGTTAGGGGGGGTGTCCACATTATCATTGATGAATAAAAAGTTTTTTAATGTGTCTAAACAATGCTTTCATATTTAACCCTTTTAGTTTTAAAACATGAAGGCTTTCAAAAATTCATATCTCTCTGCTTAAAAATGGGCACTTTCCAACAATGTAGCACCTACATGTATGGAGTTTGTTGATATTTCAAGTGTACTCTGTGTACTATGAAAATGTTGAGAACTTTGGACAACCCCTTACATGTATGTATGCAATGTGTAATGCTTAGAAAAGCTTTAATCTTTGATGTTTGGAAGCATGCTAGACTTTTCCTGTGGCTCACCAATTGTCACCATGTCCATAAATTGTAGCTCAAGACATTTGGGACATTTATTTACCACAGTGTACACCGAAAGTATGCCATTGCACTAGCATATTAAAACACCTGTACACATACATGTACCTGTATGTTGTGCATAGGCTGGTTGATATTTTTCATTGATATACCGGTATTTCTGAAATCCAGTGCATTGAGTACATTTGATATTTCAAACATATTCAATATTCCCCATAAATGTGTACCAGTGCACTCTTGTAAACTCAGAACCATACGTTCATGTATATTTACATGTAAATTTATAACTTGAAGTTCTGTTTATTGTCAACTCGCAGTTTTATTCCCATCAGTAGATGAATCTCCATAACTTGAAATGTCCCGATGGTACGTGTACTTTGGTTTTGTTTAAGCAAAGAAACTGCTCCCAGAACAGTCACAAACAAGTATAAACAGATTGTGAAACTTTTTCATGAGTCATTGCACCCCGGCACAATTTGTCCTTTCATGCTGGGGTAAGATGTGCAAACCATTCATGTACATGTACTGTACATGAACCTTACCATTGTGATCAGACAAGCCACCAGATCCCTTCCCCACTCTCAATTGCAGTCCAATCCATGGTTCTGTGCAGTGGCTGTGTGACTAAATTTGAAATCTAGCTTTTGAATCAGATTGCTATTACTGGCTCTCATGCAGTTAGTGGTTTGTGTGGGGCAGTGTGCGTTATAAATGCATGTGGTGCATAATGACAAGAAATAAAGATTCACTACACAATTTGATTTATTCTTTGGTATTACATGTACTGATAAAGCAACTAGAGGCAAGACTGTTACAAAATTATAAAACCATATTTTTGGACTCAAGAAAAGCAAGATAAATTTTGATGGTTCATCCACGCAAAGAAGATTACAAATTCCAATGGATGGTGAGAGCATGGGTCGTACTTGTATACTACATGTACGTTGGTGCTTATGACTTTTTGCTGACTTGATTTCAAGTCACAGACACAATTTGGCAACTACATTGCACAAGCTATTTCAGAATAAAAAATAATTGAATAATCAATGATCTGACTTGTTTTCAATATTTTTGATATTATTCTTGTATAGTAATTTTCAACATTTTGATATATTGGTGGTATCGATTTTAAATAAAGTAAATGATTATTATCCATAGGCTATTGATGAACTCTAGTCACGCTAAACAAAGACCTGAATGTCATATATTTTGTGCCAGAAAACACTGACTGCATTTACTTCAACCAAGAAGAGATTACTATGCTACCTTCCACTTCATATCACATCAAGGGCTTTCACGTTTAGTTTGGAAAAATTCCTGAAACACAAGGGCTTTCCTACATGTAGTGAACCTTCACCCACATAAAAACTTTGAGTAGACTATGTTGTTTATTCAATGGTTCCGAGTTCAATCTGTAATGAATTATTCATACATGTATATGTATGTACTGTTATTCTAGAACTTACAAAATGCCAATAATTTATGCATGAAATCAATGCTGTCATGAATAAATCATTCTTCTAGAGTTACTGCAACTGTCACCGACCTGTATGCTTACTTAGTGAATAGCACTGTACTGTTAATTATTTATTTACTCTGCCCCAGTTTTCAGACTGTTACAAACCTTGTAGACATGCTAATTGTTGAAATGGTAAAGAAGGTGCAAGCCCCTTCATCCACAGTTCACATAGTCTACAGCAGTAGAATTAATTATTCATTTTACCTCGATTATTTCTGTTTTAGGGTTTTTTAAATGGATCATTTTGATGCCCCGTGGAAATACAGGATGTATGTGCATTTGACCTTTTACGCAGTGGTTGAACTTGAAGATACAAGAAGGTTCCCAGCAAAATATCTCAGAAAAAAGTTAAATAGAAATTTATTGTTTGAATTCTTTATCTCTGGGTATTTCTCTCGTTTACTTTGCAAAGCATGCACTTGTAGCCACAGGAATATAATGAAATGAGAAGTTCCGTGCTTGATTTGCTGTAATTCCCCTACCGGTATATCCTTGAAATTTAAATTCTTTGTTAATATGCTTAAAAATGAATAATTTGTGTGCTCTCCTAGGGTTGCTGGAAACTCCGCCTACATATTTGGCACTGTTGCTGAGAGTGTTGAAGGTCAGCAGAGAGTGCTATCACTTATCAATGGACCACACCCCCAGAATATCCTGGCTGATTTGACTAACATGCTTGACTACGATGATGATGAGTCTGTCATGAATGCTGCTGGTACCCTGGGAACACTGGTAAATCACAAGAACTCAAACACTTTGATCAAACATCTTGGAATAAAACTTTGACAATCATCCAGGACTGTTCTGTTCTGACCGTAGTTAACCAAAATGTAACATATTGTGGGCTACTTTTGTAGACATGCGTATGCCAGAGTACCTGAACTTTCTGTTCAGTGATATTGAGTCATATTTTTACTGCAGGATACTTGAGATGTACATTTATGCCGAAAAGATTCAGTCATACATATACATTTAATTAAAAAGTAATAAACATACACGCACATGTATGAGCTTGAGCAAAATCATTACACAACCTGCTAGCACATAACATCCTTCAGTACATGTCTTTGTTTGCTCTCTAAGGCTGAGAGCTCAGGTGGAAGAGAATGGATGTTAAAGGAACCGTGTCTGCAAGTGACCATCAGTAGAGTGACTGGTTTACTGAACAGTAACAACCTCTGGACAGCCAGCAATGCAGCCTTGGTCTTAGCAAGGTAAGTCTGGATTTACTACAAGAGAAATGATCAATCAACTGACCAGTAACAACCTTTGGGCACCCAGCTAGGCAGTCCTGGTCAGTAGCATGACAAGCGGACAGGCCCAGGCACTATTCTTAACATTTTGCAAAGGTATGCTGTATTTCTGTGAAAGATACATGTATTGATGATGTGGCATCAATTCCATTGATTGTAAAAATGCTTGCCATTTATGCAGATTATCGATAGCAGAGGAGGGATGCCAGCTAATGTTAGACCACAGTTTTTGTCATCAGATCTTGACCAAGCTTGTAGAATCCCTTGGTATAGATGAAGCAGGTACATGTACATGCATAGATTTTCATTTAGCATGTTTTTCCCTTCAGCTCCTGAAAGCATCTGCTAAACTCTCAAACTTCTTTTTTTTTTCTTTGAAAAACTGTAGAAAAGAAGTACTTGGATATTGTTGAGGTGTTTCATGCATGGATGTTTCATGGCATGAATTTATTAATGTAAAGTACGTGATCAGTGAGTACATGAAGGTAGGGCTGGTACTCAATTGGGCTTGCACTGCTAACGTTAACGATTGATAAATTTATGAATGATACCCAGCTCCATTCTTGAACAAACAAGCGCAGTTTGGACATTTATGCCAAATCACTTAACTCCATCTCTCACTATGAATACGTGGTGAAATATTAACTTTATGAACTGATATCTCCTGATCAATAGGACGAGGCATGAATGCAGCCTTTGCTTTGGGTAGATTGTGTGACTTGGAGACAGGTAGAATCAGACTACTACAACATCCAGACTCCGAAAAAATGGTGAGAAACATGCTGATTAGAGCGTAAGAAATTGGTTCAGAAAAGAAATGTGATGTGATGTCCAGTTTCTCTGTCCTACAAAATATAGCCAACTCATGATTCAAGAATAAGTATATGTGCTATAAATTTAGTAAATGTTGCACATAATTTCAATTTTCCACAATCCCACAAAGTTGGCATGTCCAAAAAATTTCCTTATGTGTTTATTAATTTTCAGATGAGTAGACTATGCAGCATGCTCTCCAGTAAAGACTCAGGGTGTGGCAAGAACGCTTGCTATGCCATTAGTTGCCTAGCAACCAGTACTCAAGGTCATGGCAGGTTGCTAGGTCACAATAATTCGGAGGTCATGTTGCAGAGGCTTGGGTCACAACTGAGTAACGAGGACTCTGAGACAGCTTGGTTTGCTGCTATGTGAGTATTTAGCCATGTCCAAATCACTTGGCTGTGGCTGACAATGTTGAATGTGTCCATGGAAAAGGCAGTCATTTTTGACATAGCATAAGGAACAGCTTCTATTTGTGTGTAAACTCTGCAAGCTTGACCCACTGGGATAGATAGAGTTTTATGCACTATGCAGGGTTTCATGCTTAGATTTTCACTATGTGAAATCTTAAAGTCTTCCCTCATCAGCTTGTCTTACATACATATATACGTACAAGTATATCTAAAGATTGTCAAGCATCAAGATTTGATTCTTGCTAGCTCTCTTAGGCCCTGTGATATGTTGACTCTGAGTTTATTTTGTTCATACTATATTTGGAATAGGACATTGCGGACACTAGCAAGTAAACGAGCTGGTTGTTTAAGGTTGCGGAATCACCCCCATGTTGTCCCTGCTCTACAGGTCAGTATATTTAAAATGACGACAGCTTAAGCTCATATACAGACCTCTCCTTGCTAAAACTTCTTAGACACAATAGAGGTAATTCACAAGCCCACAAAGTTTACCTGAAGAAGGTCTATTGCTGGATAGTGGGTCTACATTTAGTACTATGCAGTGGTTCACCGTTCACAACCTTTAGAAGATACAGCGGGCATCCAGCGGGTGAAGTTGATGTGGATCGACAAATATCAGACATATTTGAAGGGGAAGTTGCAACATGTTGGTTGTGAATGCGTGGACGAAGTATAATGATCTAAAACCATACCTAATCATACATGCAGTGGATTTGTGTGATGTTGATCTTTTCCCATAATGCATTACAACCTTCCATTGATGTGAGCCACCTTAGTAACAATTAGCTGTATTGTAATTGCTCCTAATGTCTTATTGTCTTGTATTAAAAAATGTCCAGATTGTTCAGTGCAAAGACCTATCACATCAAGATTTGAAGGAAGAGGTGGCACTGACGTTAGAACTCCTGAAGACATTACACCAACCTAGGCCACCTAGGCTAGAGGTCAAAGGTTATAGTGATATCCATGCTGCTTGGGATGAAGTCACATTGAAGAGTGGTTTGGAAGTCACCTACAGGTTGTATAGTGGTGAGCAAGATCATGGTGCTAAAATTGTCTCCTCTGCAAAAAATAAGTAGAATTAATGGTATGGCTGAATTCCTTTTTGAACGTAAAATAGATTATTGTTTGTTATTCCTTATTTTACAGGATATCATTTGTGAAATAAACTGAATTCACAATATTTTTCAGTTATATTTAAGGTGCTTTATATAGCACCTTAAATGCATCAGGTGCCTTATATATGCGTTATATTTAAGGTGTCAAATACATGTAGTTTGAATGTACATGTTCATCCACACTTTCGTATTGTCCAGATTCTGACGTCATTTACGAAGGGAAATCTCTCAGTCATCTTGTCACTGGACTCCGAGCCGACACACGGTATTCCTTCAGACTTCAGCTCAGTACCGAAGGTGATGATAGCCCATTAAGTGAGGTTACTTTGGCAACCACTGAAGAATCTCCACCTGATGCCCCACAAGGGCTGAGGATTCTGGCAGTGACGATCTCCCAGCTCAAATTAGGCTGGGCACCTCCTGAATTCAACAATGGTGCCCTGAAGGGATATGTGGTTTATAATAGAAAACAGCAGGTAGAGACAACAACAGAGTTGAGTAGCATTGTGAGTGGTCTGACGCCAGGTACAACCTATGATCTTCATGTGAGTACATTTTGTATTGCAGTAGGGTGTCAGTCCAACGCGTATTCATGAGCAAGACAATGTGCATTGATTGTTTCCATCCTTCCAGAAGCAGATTGGCACCTGTAAGGGTAAATGCAGTTAGCAATAAAGAAACTTGCTTACATTTACTTGAAATAACTGAATTAAGCCATTTGTGAATCTTGTGTCAAGAACCAGGTCTAGGTTGTCACAGGTTCCAAATATTTTGTATATATAGACAATGGACATAGTTAGTTGACACCCTGGAAGTTAATTTTAGCTCTTGCTCATGTGGAAAAATATAAAGGATATTGTGGTTGGTCCTGCTTAATCACAGATCTGAGCTCCAAAGGCTTGGAATGGAATTGTGCAACTTTTTTTCCTGGAGTACGGGTGCCTCTTTAATGCCTAACATTTCTGGATTGATTGTGTTTCTGATTGTAGGTGTGTGCCTTCAATCACAAAGGTAAAGGACCTAAAGCCACCATTACAGCCACTACAACAGAGCTAGGTAAGTACAGTTGAAGTGATGTCTTCAAGGGTTTCATTGAACAGCATCATTGTAGAGTATATTGTTTGTTTTTCCACAGTGACCATAGGCAATGTTATGTCCAATGAATAAGTTGAAAATGGTAGATGTACTGTACATGTTCACTTCTGTACAGCACTTCAAAAATCTTGAAAATGAAACAGCAGGTGAATTCTCTTGTGTTGCCATGTTGGAAGGCAAGACCGTAATACTCTCTGAAATTTCTCCCTCAGTGAATTAGTGTTTCTTGTTTTCTTACAGTTAGGTGACATGTTCCCTTTGAATTAGCCTATCAGTGTTTTTCAGAGTTTTGTCTACTGCAAGTAATACATGTCAATTCCTGTTGGTCTCCCTCTGTAGGCAAGCATGCTCCTGGTAAGCCTAACCTGACGGTTAGAGGTCGTAGTGAGATCCACGTTACATGGACACCCCCAGAGTTCCCCCTTGGTCGACTTCATCGCTTTGAGTTGACCCAGAATGGGAAGGTCATCTACTCAGGCACAGAGCTCAGCTACACAGCTCATCGACTCACTCCCAACACTGAGTATAAATTCACTGTAAGTTAAAGTCATAAGTCTTGTTTTCCTAGTAATGTTATTGCTGTCGAAGACATTTTATTCTTACAGCATTAGTAGTGAACGTTACTACTGTTCTGGCTGCTGTTTCAACCATTTTGCAATTTTCATTCAAAGGGATATATCAGCCCTTACTTCACATTTCTATTATTGTTTGTTTTAGGTTATTGCTGTGACCAGTGAAGGAAAATGTGAAAGTGATGCAGCCAAAAAGAAAACTCCAAAAGATGAATGTAAGTCTCCCTAAAAGATTGGGTCATTACTTCACACGCAAGCAGACTTCTGCCATCGATAAAAAGTCCCTCTAGAAGTAGAACACATTTCAACAATAATGAATTTTCAGTTTTGCCGTTGATTTTGTGTGTGGTGTTGGCTTCAGAAGTCTTTGTAGAAAGCCTACGAAGAATGTCTGGATTAGAAACTTCAGTTCTGTTTGGTTTTGTCTTTTTTCAGACAACGTGCAATCAACAGCTCCTATTTTCTTCTCTCATCCAGTCAGAGCAGGAGAAGATGCATCAGGTATGTGACAGTATTGATTGATTTGAATTGATAAGAATTACAGTGATTCAATCTACAGCATTTTTCCCTAAGAGTATAGAGCTCACGTCTGTTCACTCTTCCTGTGGTTGGGAAATGTTCTGCTAATAATGGACGTGTCCTGTCTATTTTTAGCAAGTGCAGAAGGGAATGTAAATGTAGAAGTAAGATGTAAAAATGAAATTTTCTGAAATTGCTTGGTTGATGCTATGGTATTTTTCAGGAAAGAGCAAAGAAAAGAGCTTCAGGACCCAGTCAAGGCACGGTCGCAAGAGGGGAAGCTCAGCAAGAGTAAGTGCAGCCCACTTTCATATTTATTCTCTCGGATGTTCTTTAATATTAACTGTGCCTGGTTTTTGAAAGATAAGTGGATTTCTGAGTTTTACAGAAATTGCTACCGGAAAATCTAAGTAATTTTACAGGTTTCATTTCTAGAGTTCCGTTTTTACATTAACAAGACAGAGCAAGTCTGGTTCATGTGCATGTATTCCTGCAAACATATATTACAGAGTGTGTTGAATTAAATGTGTCTGAAGTCCTGATGAGAACACTGTTTTCTTTGATTTGTTGAAATGCTGCCGTCAGAGGAAACAGTCACTGACTCAGTCCTATGTATTCTGGGTAAGCAAGTGTTTTTGTGCAAGTATTAATGGAATAAATTGGTGTAAATCTGTGAGTTAAGATTACTTCACAGTTGAAAAATGTGAAATGAATTTCAGGCACCTGTGGACTGCATAACATTTAATTTTTTTCTGAAGTTAATCTCGCTAATTCATTCAAAATCATATGATGTGAAAAGTAGGCGTCGTGTAAGAGAATCTTATTGAATTCTCATAAGTCATTGGGATCCTTTTTTTCACTTGGATCAACTTATTAATCCCAGTTGAGATCAATCATTCAGAGTTTATGTCCCTTGAGGAAGAAGAGTGTTCCAAGTGATTACAGCTGGTTTTTCTTTACCTAAATGTTCCAAGCATTTTATGAGCCCTTAATCCTAATGCCTGACCAATTTACACATCAATTGAGGTAAATCTTTGACCAAGAATCATCTTATATGTGGTCAGTGTGTATTGTTTGTTCTTTTGCGATGTTATTAATTGATGATACTGGAGTGCATATAAATTTAATTAGGTAATAAATATTTGCTTCATTGTCATTTGATGTGTTCTTTGTATTTGTAGCAGCGACATTTGAAGCAGCCAATATCACCAACTTATACTGAACCTCCAAGTTTGCATTCCTCTTCACGTCCCTCATCAGGTATGAATCTATTAAACTTATTTTTAAAATAATTTTGTATATCTTTAAACCTGTTTCAAGCCAGAAAATGTTCGGTACAAATGAGGGATAGATTGAACATTTTCGCTTCTGAGGATGGGCCTTGCAGTGTAAAGTTGGGAGGTCTTGACATTTATAAAGCTTCTATTTAGTGAAATTAGCAGTTTCAGTGCAGGAGCAAAGATTTCACCTGACTTCTGATATCTCTGCAGGATTTAGTGATGATAGTTCACACTCCAAAACCCAGTGTAGGCCAAAGAGATCTGTTGGTGGTTTTGAAAAAAGGGTGAGTAATTTGCTTGAGTCCGTCCAAGACCTTAGTGTTTATTTTCTTTGCTTTTTGGCTTCTAGTCATGTTGTTTGAAAGTGAACATTTGTGGTACCTCATGTGAATTAGAAGCAGAAAATGCTACCTTTGGTTGCCATTTTAACCTAAACAAGGACATTCTCTAAACATTTGAAGTTTTACAATGACGCTGAGTTGGCAGAGAACTGTTTAACACAGAATATGGGGAAATGCAAATCAGTGTTGTTCTGTTTTGTGGTAATTAGGATAGATTAGTAATTGTATTTGTTTCTGTTCATTTATTTGTGGATTTGATGTGACTAGGCTAATAAATCATCGACAACAATGGAACCTGTAGCTGAATGGAGCAATGAGCGATGCTCAACATCATCCTCAGAGACTGGGGAGGAGGATGAGGAGGATGAGGAGAGATGGCCTGGTGCTGATCACCTCAGCTATAGAACCTCAATCACTTTACGTGCTAGGCATGGGAAAGCTCCAGAGAGTGCTTCATCTATAAAGACATCCTTTTCTGGTGATCACACTGGCATATTCTCTGAAGGGAATAGGTTTCTGGATAACCCTACCTCAAAACACAAACACAAAGGCCATCAGGAAAGCAAAAGGAAAGCATCAACCGAAATGGAGCATGTAAGATTGACACAAGCAGAGAGGTCAAATCTTGATGAAGTCAAACCTGAGGTCAGAGGTCATACCAAAGCACATGTAAATTCAAAAGAGGCTAATGATCATACCAGTACAAACCAAAGATGTAGCCAGGAAGCAAGTGCCTTAAATCTGCCCAAAAGCACAGTGCATTCTGTCAAGACTAAACACTTGGCTGATAACCAAGGCAACCATGAATCCGATCCAGCCACTTTTAAACTGGATAGACTGTTACGCAGCTTGAAAAGTACCAGCACTCAAAGGACTGTGTTGAATTCCCACCGAGCCATAGTGCCAGGCAAGGAGAGCTTACAGCGGACGCCTACAAGTGTGACTTGGGACCCTAGAGTGAGCAGCAGCATAGGCTCAAGCTCACAATTAGCAAAGCAAGACTTGAGATTAGATGGTGTGCCACCCTCTCGAGATACAACAACGAGAGAAATTGCTACTTCAGGCAAGGAATTTACACTCTTAGCCAATGGTCAGATTGTGTATAGGGATTCAAGGTCAGGAAGTGGGACATCAAAGAAGTCATCCTCATCATCTGAGGCAACGACTGCCAAGTCAGAAAAGAAACCACTCAGAGAGAAGCGGCGTACCTCATGTAAAACTTTGCATGGAGAAATGTCATTGCAACCTCTTCACCAAGAAGGATTCATTGCAGCTGATGCACCTATTCCTGACATTCCATGGGAAGGAGGTGATGGGTCAAAAGTTACAAACACAGCTCCACCGGCTACTTGGATAACTCAAACCAAGTAAGCTTTCGTTCAGTCAGACAAGAAGGTCATGAATTTCATCTGCATGCTTGTCCTTGTGTGCTTCATCGTTAGTTTGAACCATCAACCCCCATGCTCTCTGAGGCTCCTCCCCTTAAAGTAGGAATATTTCATAGTCGTGCATAGTTAACATTCAAACTGGTGTCACTTTTGCATTTACATGTGTATGTTGCTTGCAGTGTTTAACCACTTGCTGCCGGGGAGCCTAGTTTCGGGCACGTATTCTTTATATGCACAGCCGGGGTCTCCGAAATCGGACAATGGGAACTGGGCCTTATAACAAAAGACGGTACTCGTAACAAAAGACCAGGCTGCTGGGAATTACCAATATTTTTTCACTGTCAATAGTGGAGATAATCCAGCAATTTTTTGAAACACAACACATTGGCATTCAGTGCGAGCGGATTACCACTTGGGACAAAAGTGCTCCACCACCGCAGGATGAGCCACACAGTACTGCTGCATGCTAATCTGGCATATATATATGTACTGTATATTTCTTTAAGTGATGCACATATCCAAGATTTAGTAATGAGTGTAAGAAATTGTTTCAAACACCTTAACTGTTCTCTCTACGCGCAGTTTTATGTTACTTGTGCTGTGTTGCTTGCTATGTTGTGTTGTTGCTCATTTACATGTATGCTTAACCCACATACCATCCTGTGCTCAATGCTTACTCCAGGACTGCCTTAGCTGATAACGCTATCCCGTTCCGTAGTGCCCTCGCTGACTATTCATCTTTCTACCAACGAGCTAACTCCATCATCAGTAGTCACAGGTACAATGGAAACTAAGAAACTGTGCTCACTTCTTGAGATTCTCTTCAAACTGCCGCCTTCTGTTTTATTTCTCTGCAAGTTATTAGTTTTTTCCAATCGGTGATTATTACATCACTGTAAAATTGTCATTTATTGTTCTTACCATTTGATTTTTTTGTTAGTTTTTACTATATGCTACATTGCTTTGAACATTTCCTATTAATTGTGTTTCAGTTTATAAGTTTACTTCATACTGCTTTCTGTTTTATGTTGCTTGTGTAGTCATTGCACGTACATGTACGTGTGAGGGAAAATGGGATTTTTTGTACAGAATTATCAATGACTTGGAGTCAAACCTTGATAACTCATCTGCAGACCAACTCTCAAGAAAAACCTGGCCAAATTAGCTAGCTACCCTGGAGCCTTTCCTATGCAGCATGGAGTCACAGCTATCCAGTATGAACCAGACTTCCCTACCAGTAAACCAGTAACCACAAACAAGTACCAGTTTATCCCAACGCAGTACAGAACACAGCCAACCAACCTGCCAGGTCAGACCACACACAAAAGAGGACCCAACACCAATTTGTACGATAAAAGTGAGTAGATGGAAGTAGTTTTATTTTTGAGGCAACTTGCACAGAATAAAGGCAACTTTTATTTTGTACTAATTAACTGCTTATTTCAGCTGTATGTTAAAGGCCTGAAAATTTTTAACTTAATTTAAATTCAGCACTTATTCAGGGAAAGTCCTAAAGAGCGCAAGTGCTTAGACAATGGCTGACAATGTAAAATTTCATTGTTTGTGAAAGGAAGACTTGCCTTCCAACACAGTCTGAAAGAAGCTAGGGTTATGTCGAGAACAAGCCTTGAGGGTTGACTGCTTCCAACCAGTATGTGGAAGTAGGGGCGAAATTTCAGAACACCCAGTCACATTACAGTTGTGTATAAAAAAACCAGCTTGTCTTTAAATACTTTGCAGACCTTTTATATGGATTCAAGTCAGTACTTTTTCATTGAAGTCTGCTTGCAATGGTGAAGTGACGAGTTTTGTCCTTGCAGGTGCTTATGTGAAGAAACTTGAAGCTCTGTCTCAGCTGAGTGCGGGACATAAGACTGGAATGGTATGCCATGAATGTAATCATCCGGAGACTGATGGACTGATCACACCTAAAGCAGCAGTGGCACTGAAATATTCACATCGCAATGATCTGTAAGTAATTCTGAGCTGTGAAACACTCAAGACAAGTGTTTTAGGAAGGATGCTGAATATGTCATGATGTCATTCAATTTACGGGTCAAATCATTTAAGCTTTCTGAGAAACTTTTAGGTTGAGGAGTTCCAATAGTTCTTCACAAGGTATATGTTAAAACTGTACATTATTTTGGATTTGCATGTATAGCTTGTGTGCCTAAAGGAGCCAAAAAATTTAGGATTGTTCAATCCATTTCCACAGAGACTTAACTGTCTCACCATATTCTGGAATTGTATGGTAAATGTTACAAAAGCCAGACGGCAACAATCAATTTGAATCTATAATATGGGATTGCCTTCCTCTGATGTAATTATTTAATTTGGACCAGCGTACACTGGGACTTGAATCCAAGCCTGTTTGCTTTTTTGGCAAGTTGTCTACATGAGTAAAGCAAGTCCTGTTTGGCATATACCTCCTGGTAAATCTTGTTCAAGTGTTTTGAGCTGAAAGCCGTAAAGCATGAAATGAAATATTCTTCTAAATGTCCTGTGCTTGTTCCAGCTATTACTAGTCACTCAGATGTTTGTTTCCTTCAACAGCTCAGTGTCTGTGGGAGGATCCAGGACAAAGAATAGTCCAGTACCAGACATAGCCAGCTGATTGCATGTGACACCACCTGGAACCAGGCTCAGAAAAGAGCACCTTCTAAATAGCTTTTTCTAGTACATGAATAATTATCACACCAGCTATTAGAAATAGTCTCCTTGTTCAAATACTTTCCAAAGTCTCCACCATTTTGTAAAGCATCAAGGCATGCCAACCATGCCGTCTTAATGTCTTTGAATTACAAAGGCTCACTTCACACATTTGTTCAGTTGAATTTGCAATTTATTCACCATGTTTGCCTTGTCAATCCAGTGATGAGGATAATCATATTCTTCTTTTGCAGTACATGCATTCGGTTGAAATTTTCTCACTTATTGCCAGTAATGCAGAAAAGGATTGCCACTGTTTTACCTTAGACCAACAGATCATGTGGCCTTCACCTGGCCTCAGCCAAGGGTTGCACTACTGTCACCACCCATTACTGTATGTGTGTTAGGAGGTTAATGTTTTTGAATCCAGAGTCCATTATGTAAATATTGGAAAATCTAATTTTGATCATGTCATAATATGTGTGGTTCACATTTTTTGAAATTGTATAAATCTATCTTAATTGTATATTTAGAAAATATGTTTACATAATTTGGCAAAGTAATTTGATTGATGAATATTTTTAAATAAATTTATCTTTTTGTATCATAAGAAATGCTGCAATGAGGATATTGTAAAAGGTAAAAATTCCTATTTCAGTATTTGTTAACCTGCAAAAATTACCTAAGATTAACCACTTGCTGCTAGGGTATCTGGTATTGGGCACTTAGGCTTTTTTCAAGGAGCCGGGGAGCCCGAAATCGGAACTTTAATTAAGAAAGAATTAATAAAGCCCTTGGGTTGTTTTTTTTTAAAGTTTGTTGCCCTCAGTCCAAAGTTTAGGTCAGCAACCGAGGTAATTAGGCAATAATGGGTTCCTGGGGCCCTGATTCATAGCCGGGTTGACCGAACTTGTATAATCCTTGAATAAAAGAACGAGCTGCTGGGACTTGCCAGTGCAGAGCACTGGCTGTAAGTGGAGGTAATCCACCTTTTGTACGAGAAGAATGAACTGGCCCGGGCGCTGCTGGCCCATGACACGTTGACTGACAGGGGTCAACCCGACGCTGCTGAGAATAAAATTGTGGTGTAGTGGCCATCTCGTGCATAGTGGATCCCAAATTATTAGTGTTAAGCACTTTTTCAGAGCACTGACAATATGTCTGATGTAATTTCTGGAGAGTCAAGTTCTTCCAGCTGTGAAAGCAATTTTTTCAGGCAAGTTCAGATGAGGATTCCTCATCTAATTCACCATTGGCGTCACCTGCCCGAGCACAGTCAAGCACAGAGATAGACAGTGATCTACCCCTGGCCATATACGCCAAGTGTGAGAGACAGTCCCCTACACAGACCGCCGCATTGACCAGCAGCAGTACCGCACTTTTGTAGATGAAGACAGCATGTGGAGATGAAGGAGAGGTGGTGACCAACGGCCAGGTAGACGGCTTAGCTGTTCACCAGTGAAGCCGTACTTCGGTGTACAGAGTACACTGTTCGAAACGTCGAGTTATTCCCCGGTTCTTCTCAGAACCACACATACTCAAAGAAGAGATAAATACATGGTGTTACCGCAATCTTTACTATAGATGAAGACAGCATGTCGGTGAAGTACGGCTTCACTGGTGAACAACTAAGCCGTCTACCTGGCCGTTGGTCACCACCTCTCCTTTATCTCCACATGTCTGGTCCGAGAGCTGCTCTTCCATGAGCCCTTGCCCGATTATTGACTCCAGCACGATGCTCCACCAGCCACTAACTTCTACTTTGTTGACTGCCACTTCCCCGTCACCTTGGAGAGGACCAGCTACGGCGACTACCTCTACCAACCGTGTGTCCTCTGCTCTTCCCAGGGGCAGCGGAAGAAGACCCTCTTTGACTGCAACTCGTGCCAGCAGCCCCTCTGCATCGACCCATGCTTCAGGGAATACCACACGGTCCACTGAGGTACAGTTTGAACATTTATTTTCCATTTTCATGGACATTTATTTTGTGATTTCTGACTAGTACTATTTTATCTGGTGTAAAAGAATACTTTTACTTGTGAGTAAAAAAAATTCCTTGTACTGGTTTTAGGAGTTTGGTCATATTTTCATCCCTTAAATAAAGGACCAAAAACATAGTACTGGTTTTAGGAGATGTGTTATATTTTCATCTCTTGAAAAAGTAACAAAATTCCTTGTACTGGTTTGAGGAGTTTGGTCAAATTCAAAAATAACAAGTATCTGGTAACTGATTCAGGAGATATGTTACCATTTCATATTTTGAAAAGTAATGCATGCAGCAGTTGCAAAATGCACCTGGCAGCAAATGGCTGAGGGAGTACAAAATATAACTCAAATTATCAAGAAATTGACCCTTCTCAAAATCAAGTTAATGTTATCTATGGTATGAATACTATCCAGAGGGGCTATTTGTTTCACATGGATCTCAATCTTAACACTGGTTCACTCTCTTCATTAGCTGGGATCTGATGTCAGTGAAACGCTGATCATGATCCGGATCCACATGAATTAAACAGGCCCAGACACTGTTTTGATGTCATCCATAATTCATTCCTCCATCTACATTTTCTATGGTATGAGCACAACTCTTCCCATGGCTGATGTGGTCTTGATGATGTAATCATGTGCTATAGCTGCATCTTGGAGAGGATACTCTTTACCAATAAATGGTTTGATCCATCCGCCCTCCATACCAGCCTGTATTGCTGCGGCCGTCTCCCTCGTATCAGCCTGAAATAGACATTATGCACAAATACTGACAAAAGCTTATAGATGGCACCATCATGTCTCCATGTGATTTTGAGAACTAGTTTGAGGCATACACAATCATGGTTAAGGACAGGCTTTACAGAATCTGTGCTTGGTCTTGACACAGGTTCAGAATTCAGAATTTGCATCTTGGCATGAATAGAAAAAAGCCCTTTTAAACTTGTTGCAGTTGAGCTCTGAAGCCTAATGACACTGTATTTGATTTGGATGCTTCCTTATTTATTTGAAGAGATGAAATCAGAGAGAACATGTTTTACTTAGAGGTGCTCTTCATTTGAACAAAGCTTTTACTGTTGAAATATTTGCCAGGAATTTGCGGTCTCACTTTTAATCAGTGTGACCTTTGCAGTATTGCTGTGCACTTTTAATCAAGAAAGTGCTCTCACTCAGCCTTCAGGAATAAGCTCTTTATAGTGCCCTGGATACCTCACCACACTCAAATTCTGATGGCATGATTCTTGAATAAGCTTTACCACTAATTGTGGAGCATCCCATACTTACTTCTTTTGTGGAACCCATGACACCAACTATTGAAGATTCTTTGCCCATGGTCAGTCGAGGATTGATCTCGATGCTGCCTCGATTCCCAACAATCTGAAATTCAGAAAAATGTATGATGTAATTTATGTTCAGCTTCATCTCTGCCAAGATAAACTGCTATGAAATACCATTCCATAAGGTAACAAATTTAGGACATGAAGTTAACCAATCATGGATGCAACTTAACATGAAACTGAGGCTGTATCATAAGCTAGAGGGTTGAGAAGTCTAGTCTCCTGAAGGGGACGGATCTGATGAACAAGTAGTTCATAACTTTGCTAATCGATGGCAATCAATCTGAAGAGCATACTTGTACTACTCACAGCAACTGTTCCTCCTGGTGCTAGAATTTCTAGATCTCGTTGCAGGTTGACATTGGCAAGCATCTCTATCACAACATCAACACCTCTTCCACTGGTTGCTTCCTAAAGATCACAGCAAATAACTTTTCTCCAGGCTTTATTTCATTTGATAATACACATAATCACAGCTACAACTACATGTACATTGACATCAATATGACCCAACTATTCACTTAACTGTCACTGTGTTGAAACAGTCATGCACTCTGATACTGAAAACATTGTTCTGTAATTTTGGACAAATTTCCTAACGGTTCTCTAGAATTGAGCACTTGAGAAGACTCACACAGAACCAGTTCGGTATTTCAAAAAGCCAAGGTCTTCTTGGAACAAAGTGCATGCGTAACTCAGCATATGGCTGCGCTAATAGGACTGACAATCCTGCATTCATGTGGCTTTTCCCGACTAGCCCTGTACTGGGCATGCACTGTTGGAATAACGAACTGGCTGACTGGGATATCTCAATTTGCCTTGTTAATAATTTATTGTTAATAATGCATTTGTATGCATACATTGTGTTCTGGTGTGTGTTTCAAGATCTACATCAGGGGTTTTATATATATTAAACTTGTAATTTGGAGCATTATATTTGTTAGTGAATTAGCAGGAGCATTAAAGTCAAGTACTTTTCAAACACCAAGTTATTTTTGAGTAAGGTTCATTTTCAACTGTTGAACTGGAAAAAACAATAGGCATTAGATGGAAAATACACTAAGGTAATCTTACAAAATACATGTACATCTGTGACTTTACACACTACCAGTTTTGTAAATTTAAAGGAGGAAAGTACCAAAAAACTGTGAAACCATTTTAGTTTTTAACTTTTGTGCATATACATCCAATCATCACACACAATTTTCCCTATTTGTTTCAAGGAGGACGTGTACACTCATTTTAGATTTTATTTTCATTTCTGCAGTTGTCTTATTAATACGTTGTGCATGGTTGTGTCATGAATAAATTGCAGTTTTCAAGAATTTGCGGGGAAACAAAGCCCACCCCCAGCAGCTTTTTCGAATAAGAAAATCCGACGTTAACTGGCTATCAAAGACTTGACTACAACACTGATTATCAGAGCTTACCATGATCTTGTCTGTATATCCCTGCTGCCTATGGTTGAAGATGTGATGAGCACCCATCTCTCCAACCAGTTTCATACCTTGCTCTGATCCTGCTGTGCCTAAGACAGTCATACCATAGGCTCGAGCAAACTGGACAGAAGCAATGCCAACCTGTACATAGCAAGCACATGTCGCATCACAGAGATCCATGTGAAATGAAAAAACTATCATGTATAAAAATGGAAAAAGGAAGGTCAGTCTTTATATGTAGATTGTGGTACTTACTGAGCCGCTTGCACCATGAACTAACACCGTCATACCAGCCTGTGCCCGGGCACGTTGAACCAGTGCTCTGTAAGCAGTGAAGTAGGGAATACCTAATGTTGCACCTTGCTTGAAGTCCAACTTTTCATCCAGACCAAAGACGCAAGATTTATCAGCCACTGTGTAGTCTGCATAAGACCCGGTTAACGTTCCCCTGGTATACACTCTATCACCAACCTGTCAAATCAAAGAGATCATGCAGACTGTATTCATATCTCTCTATGGATTTTGAAGTTTTTCTGTTTTGCTGGTCATTTTGTTTCTGTTTTATTAAACTGATTGAGAATAAGACCAATGTGGCATCAATCCTCACAACTGGTATCACACATTCTGATCAACCCACCCTTCATCCTGCCCTGTATTATAAGCTGGTGACCCATTACACTAATTAGATACAAAATTTCACTTAATTTTCAACCCAATTAATTTGTTACAAACTTCGTTTATGACAAGTACAAATTGTAGTAACAATAAGAATACCTCAAAGTGTTATGACATTCCCTAATCCTCCCATAGTATGAAAATTTACAAAATGTACGGGTTTTGTCTGTAATCTCCTGTCCCTTCACAAATCCAGTGAACCCTGACCTTAACAGTGGTGACCCCGGATCCCACTTCCTGCACAGTTCCTGCACCATCATTTCCAGGTGTCCAAGGTAGATCAGGTAGTTTGGCGTAAGCTCCAGCTCGAAGGTAAGTCTCCACTGGATTAATTCCAGCTGCTTCAATTTTGATCAGAACCTGTAATAAGGCCATGTAAAAAAACAATAGGTGACCATCCTTTTCGCCCATAAAGGGAAGGGGGGAGGGTTTTTTTGTAAGAAATGTCCATGTGTTTAAATGCTGGCAAGTTTATGTAGGATACTAGTACAGTTAAACCCAGCTTGATTACCCATGTTTGTGCATGCAATCACAACCTCGGCCAATAATTCGGATGCGGCCACGTCTGATTAGTCAGAAGTGCTGTTCTGTACACCACCCTTTCTTTAAATAGAAAGGAGCTCTGACGTGATGTCAGTGGATTGTCACCACAATCCACGATAAAATGTATTTTCTCTTGAGTTACGAATTGCCCCGGGAACGAATTGTCCTGGGTACGATTAGCTACTAGCTGTCCAAGGTACGACATGTCCCGGGTGTGAAATGTCCCGGGTGGGAGACGTCCATTCGAAAATAGGCCTTCAAACCTACCTGTCCAGCTGCCGGCTTTGGAATTGGCAAATTAGCTTCAAGTTTGAGGACTTCAGGCCCACCAAATTGAGTGACACGTATAGCTTTCATTACGGACCGGAAAACACCTGTTACTTTATTGGACATAAATGAAGACTTCAGGTTTGTGATGTGGTTAGCAAGTAACCTGCGGAACACTACGATTCGTATGAATACGAGGACGGCATCTGAAAATGAAACAATCTTGCACAGAAGCTCTTGCTTCCGAAGTTGTGATCAAAGGTAAACAACCTTATGGTCATTCGTCTCTTGAGGGCGGGCTGCCGTGCATGACGTCCCCCACGCAAAACTCACGCTGCATTCCCGACTCGGATCGTACGCACGCGGCGGTATTATACGATCTTTGCTACAGACACTGCAAACATCAGATGGATGCAGTGTCGATCACACGTGCAGTAATATTTTCGCGACTTTGTGTATCATCAAGACAACACGTAAGAAATTAGTCTCTGAGGAATCGCTGGCACACCTACATGTACGTGATAAGGAGTATTAAAGTACAGTACAATGTGTTTTACTTTTGTTATTCCACTTAGGCCCCTACTTACTTTACGTTTACAGGAGCTACATGTAGGAGTGGGCCTAGTATATGGATGTGATTCTACCTCCATGGCCTATAGTGCCTAGTCCTTCATTTCCTTGAGAGCATGGAGGAAGGAAAAGACCATGTTGAGAATGAGATCATGGAGGTAGACTAATCCTAGGAGTAGGAGTCGACTAGGATCAACACTATGCATGCCTACAGTACATGTACATGGCCCATTTCTGTGAAAACGACATGAGTAACGTAAGTTGGCCTATGCTGCACCCACTTAGACATGTTAGATTTTGGACACATCTTGGGGTATGATGATGTGCTCACATGCAACAAGCCAACTTCACTTTGGCGTGCTGTGCATATTTGAATGTTTGAAATATTTGACACAACTGCATCAGGATGATGTAGATCAGGGCCCAATTTCATGGCGCTGCTTACTGCAAGCGAAAAATGGCACTTACCTTAGCAGAAAATTTTGCGCTTATGCCCAACATATTTCACGGGTTAGTGAGGAATTTTGGCTTGTGCGCATGCATATATCCCGTAACAGGATTCTGTGCTAAAGGGTTAGCGCAAAGGTTTTCTGCTTGCGCAGTTAGTGCAGAATGGAGATCATACTGTAAGTGCGGAATTCTGTGGTAATAAGCAGCACCATGAAATTGAGCCCACTTAATAATAGTCTGAGCAATTTAGACTCTACGAATTGCCTTTTCAAAGATTCGTAAATGGTCCAGCGAAACATGGCAATGTAACACACTGTATACTAATCAGTGTGAAGTTGCCAATTTGGTCTGGAATCAACTTGCTCCGAGTCAACTCTGTCTCAGGTCAACTTGGTCTCGTCAACTCTGGAAGGTGGGCACATGGCTGCAGCATGAATAAAAATCTTCTGAGCTAGTTTCGACACACTTTAGCATACCTGTATTAAAGTACATGTATTTCCAGAATTCTAACAATTTTTGTACTGTTCATGTAAATTTACTGACATGTGCATGAGATGCCTGGCCTTGTAATTAGGGAAGGGCAGGCACTTGGATGTATCATTAATTACTGCAGATGAGAAGGCAAAATTCTAGTCTTTGTTGCCAGACTAACAAACTTTGGCATATAAGTATTTCCAGAATTCTAACATTGCTGTACACTATATTTACACATTATAGTCCTATACTGACATATGCAGCTAATACACAACACCCTTGGCTGGTTCCCTGTCCAGTCACACACTGCTTATGGGAAGTCATTGTTAGTACGGCTCTCACTCTGTGATGTGGGAGTTCAGTTATGCAAAAATGTTGAGTTCACACACTTGCTACTGTCACTGTGTACTGTACTGAGTCCCAAAGCCTTTGCAGTTGCGTTAATCATGTACTGTATGTAGGTCTATGGACCTGCTTGCCATTTTTATTTGTTTTTTGACGTGCAAAATGAACGCTTTGAAAATGTACCCACAATGAAGAAAGTGAGTACTAATGTTACGCCTACTTTTCTGAAAATAAGTTTGTACATGTATGTTCATGTATAGTTAGGGGTAATACTAGAATTTATCAACTTCGAAGAACTTATGTGGAATGTGGGATTTTCAGAGATTTGAACAAGTGTGCCATAAATAAGGAACAGTCAGCTGAATTTGTGTCAATTTCTGGATGCTGTTGTGTTTGAATTTCAGGTTTTTAAGTCTCATGACACCAAAATTGTTCACAGAGGTGATCAATGGCATGTAGGTTATGTATAATTATATCCTTATTTACATGTACTTTACTTTACTGTACTTTAACTGAATGAATTCAAATTTTTTCAGCAAAGAGGTTTGGCAGTGATGTATGAGGAAAGTCAAGGAAACGTCGAGAGTGGCACGTTAGAGACTCAACTTCATTAGGGCCAGGCTAGTGGACTATACATGTACCTCTGTATACGTGGCCCTATACTAAACTAGAAACAAGTGGAAGAAGGCTTAAACATTGGAATTAAGCTCCACGGCCGTGAACGTTATCAGCCACATACAACAGGCATTTCTCAATTGCCTTTTTGATTAATTCACCCAGCAGGTTAATATGTTCCATTTGCCAAAATGGCGAGTTCCTGGCCATCATGCCTGTTAGTGAATTATTTGTCATCTTGATAACATAATTTTGTTACAACCGTGATCTGCTCAAGATGTTCACTGGCAGTGGCAGTGAACATGTACAACTCCAGACACCAGGTGGTGATCTCTGAGAATGTTAATTACTGCACACCACATTAGGTGCATTCAACTAGCATCTATTGTGTGTTTGAATGAATCAATTTTTAACATAAGAGTAGCTCCCTTAGGCTTTCATGCCTGTGAGAGTATGTACATGTAGTATACCCAGCACAGTCATTGCAAAACTTTGGGACCACTCATACAAATGCATCAACCTGAAAAAAAACCAAACTTAAACCAATCAATCATGGCAACTTATATGTTTATTTTCAGTGTGTAACCTTCGTGTCTTGGTTAAACAGCCATTTGACTACATTTCCATGATTTGAAATGTTAACAGTCTTATGTTCTGTGTGCCCTCCTTTTTTCTGATTACCTTTTTTTTCCCATGTTACCTTACAGACAAAATATTATACAATACCTACATTGTACCTTTGCAAAAAACGGAAATACATGTAACAATAAAATTCCAAGTGGTCTTGAACTTTTGCAAATGACTGTAGTTTAGAGTTCCCCTTCCTTGCATTTAATTTGGCCACAAACATGTAGTGTAACTGTGGCAAAGGCAATTTCCAGTTGTATGTTATATACTGTACATGTAGGAGTGTTACCCTCAAAAGGTTTGTGGTTAATGTGACACCCCCATTACACCTTGCATCATCCTTGTGGGAGTTCAGTTATGCCCTTTGGTTTTAGCTGGGCAGCCCCTTACATTGTATGCAAATTAGGGCCAGGACACTTCCCTGACCATGCTTTTTCCAAGTAACCTCTCAGTTTACAGGCTGGCAGTGAAGTGAGCACACCACGTTTTCCTTGCTCCTTCTTTATTCGCAAATTCTGCCCCAAAAATCTGGTCTGCTGTAGACTTGGTTGTTTAAGCTTGTGTCCTTTGATTTGTAACTTTCCTTTTTTAGCACTGTTGTCGGCCATCTTTTTTTGTTTTCTTTGGGGGGGGTTGTTTTCATTTTCTTAAAATATACTCTAGTGTTTTTGTTTTCTTTTGGTTTTCTTATTTTATTCAAGTTACTTGATTCGTTCATCCTTTTTTCATACTTTCACATTTTGGTCTATGGTTTTATTCAAATTTTGATGGTCTCGATCAGGTTGGTCTAGGTTTTCTAGGTCTCAGTCCTTTGTTGAATTTTTCAATTAAAACCAGGGTAGCTTATTATTTAAATTTGTTTAGCCAAATTAAGTTGGTTCATAGATTTGGCCGTCCGAATACAGTCTTAGGAAATAAAACATTTTAAAAGTTTTTTGTGCGGAAATTTAAACTCTGTAGTTTTATTCGTAGAGTAATCTCGCAATGGCTCCCTGAAAGATTTCAGTTAGTTTTTTGTTGCCATAAAGCGAGTTCCCCACACGTTTAGATTTTGTTCTTTTAGTTTTTTCCTTTATTATTGAGCTATTTTTCCAGGTTACTTAACCAATAAACCATATGAGTCAACTTGTCTCAAATTTTCTAAAAATTATAAAAATCTGATTTAAATTTTAAAAATTCGATTTAAATTAAAAAATCTGATTTTTTAAAAAAAAGATTAAAAAGTCAACAACTGTGGTAACCATGATACTCAGTGAAGCAGATCAGCAGAGACAAGTCAACTTACCTGTCATGTATTGTTCCACATAACTGGAGTGTGGTTTTCTGCTTGAGTCAGTGATTGAAGTCTGAGTGTACATCATATGTACATGTATTCTTATAGGTTCTTTTTGACACACTGTGCAGATGAATGCTAAAAAAGCTGAGTTATTTTGGACCATGTGACTTGTCACAGCTGACACAGTGACTCAGCCATTCCGTGCTTCATTTTGGAAAAAATTAGGTGCGCTCAATAGAAAGTATTGTTTCAAAGCCTCAAAGCAGCTGAATACAACTTGTCCCCCAGTGACGTCACCGCAACCATTGTGCTATCTACTCATTGAACATTATGGATGTACTGGACGTTATTGAGAGAGTGAGCGCCAGGTTACGTGGGATCTCCATTCCACAGCTCCTCCAAGTATGTGGGTATTTGATGGTGGAGCACAGGGATGCTACTGAGAAAGCCAACGGTCACCAGAGACTGGTTCGCAAGGTCCTAATTCACATGAACAGGGATGAGGTTCAAGACAGCGAAGACAGAGGATTGGAACTACTTCAGGGTTTGAATGGTTTCATCGATGGATTGACGGGCCGTGAGGTCACTCTAGACGAAGCAGCCATCACAGCCCCACCGGACTCATCAGAAAAACCCCCAGAATCAGATCGGCTTCAGTGATGACTCCCTCACCAAATCCCAGAAAGTCACCCTACCCCCAGAGGTACTCAGTGCAATTCGCCGGGAGTTCAAAATCTTCGGCCGAATCGGAGAACCAGGCCAGCGGGACAGGCTGACGTTCACAGGTTTGGCCCATCAGATCGAGGCTGCTTGAGAGAAGGGCTACTAGGACAGTAACATTATCCAGGGCGTCATCCGGGCCATTGTTCCGGGATCTGCACTGAAAAGCTACCTGGAGGGACGGGCTAAGGTGACCTTCTCCAGCTTCCGTCTCATCCTGAGATGTCACTATCAGGAGAGAGACGCCACTGACTTGTACAAACAACTGGCTCAACTTGCTCAAGACCCAAAGGAATCGTTGGAGGCATTCCCCCTGAAGGCGCCGGACCTGAGGCAAAAGGTTATCTTTGCCAGTCAGGAAGCAGAGTCAGGTCTGTGCTACGACAAAATGTTGGTGCAGTCAGTGATCTGACTGGGCTTAGAAATCATACCATCAAATCAAAGATGCACCCCTACCTAGAGGACCCACAGATCACTGATGAGTTGCTCTTCGAGAAGTTGATTAAGTGCTCCAGTCTAGAGGCAGAACGTCACAAGAAGCTCCAGCCCTCCAGGCCTGTAGTCGTCAATGAGCTACAACACAGCACTCTGGAGCCGAAACCTCAGCCAAAACCAGGATTACTGACAACCCAGATTGCTCAACTGCAAGCCGATATGGCTTGCCAGCCTGAAGATGCAAGTTGCTGCATTGACCGACTGCCTCCAAAAGACCCAAGCCAGACAACCTTCTCGACGGACCCCCTCACACCGACCGTTCAACAGCCGTGGGTGCGGGAAGTGCCAGGAAGATAGCACTGGCCCATCCTGTGATCACTGTGTAAAGTGTGGGTCACCAGATCATTTTGCCCACGGCTGTTGCCAAGGAAATGCCAACTGTCGCCTGGGAAATGAGGACCGGTTGCCCCCGAGGGACAGGGAGTAACCAGGCATGCCACTGTGTCCCAACCAATCCTCCCGAGTCACAACTAGACTTTCAGTTGCCATATAACTGCAAGACAGGATCAGAAAGTGACAAACCTTGTCGGCCCGAGATGTACTGTTGACTGTCTGTTGAACGATTTGCCTGCGACGGTATTATGGTATACTGGAGCCCAAGTTTCATTGCTAAATACTGGTTGGCTTCAAGACAACCTGCCCAGAACACTGGTCCGCCCACTTTCCAAACTTTTGGAACATGAGAGTAACCTTGACCTTTGAGCTGCTAATGCCGCCCCGATCCTGTTCAAGGGGGTGAATAGAAATCAAGCTGAAGATGAAAACCCCGCAGATGTCTTCCCCTGTAACGTTTCCCACTTTAGTCACCAAGAACCAGCTCCAGCACCCCATCATTGGCAACAACTTTATCGAGATGGTCATTCAACATGCCGGCAAAGATGCTAGCCGTATTCTTGGGGTTGCGATGAAGAACCTGCAGCAGAGTAATGCTGACCGTGGTTCAACTTATCCAAACAAATGACTTGGAAGATGTATACTGTGTTAAGACTGGACGACAGAACACGGTTGTCCCCAAGCACAGCAATGTTAGTGTGCAATGCAGGACATCTGCTGGATCCCACAATTGTAGGATTACAGGACTGTTTGAACCAGATGTGGAGTGTCCATGGTCTTCAGGTCTTCAGTTAGATGAGTCAGTTGTTGACCTACCACCAGGTACCTGCTGTCCTGTAAACATTAGAGTGATAAACACCACAGACCAAGACATCACCCTCAAACAGCGAACAATGCTGGGCCACATTCATTTGATTCATTCAATGTGCCCTGTAGACCCCTCTGCTTTTACAGAGTTGGTAGCAGCACTCCCACTCAGCCAGCCCGCAGTGAGTTCATGTGTGTCAAGTGTGTCTTCTGACAACAGATGGATACCACCCGTGGACGTCAGCCACCTGAGTCCATCTCAGAGGTCGGTAGCAGAAAAGCCTCTCCAGGAGAATTCGGCAGCATTTGCCAAGGAATGACTCCAACCTGAGCAGCATCCCTGATCTTAAAATGAAAATAAACTTCAGTGATACGACACCGGTTCGGAAGACATACATGTCCATGCCCCACCACTTATACCAAGAGGTGCACAGATATCTAGCCAATCTAATCAGCCACGACTGGATAACAAAGTCTACGTTGCCATACTCATCACCTGTAGTGTGTGTACACAAGAAGGACGGCAGCCTAAGACTATGCTTCAATTACAGAAAACTAAACAGCAAGACGATCCCTGACCGCCAGTTGATACTGCGAATCAAAGATGTTTTGGACAGTCTAGGCGGTAACCGCTGGTTTTCAACTCTGGACCAAGGAAGGCATACCACCAAGGTTTTATGAATGAAGACAGCCGCCCCGTCACAGCATTCATCACACCCTGGGGACTGTATGAGCAGGTGCGAATACCATTTGGGCTGACAAATGCACCTGCCGTCTTTCAAAGGTTTATGGAAACTTGTCTCGATGGCCTAAATGGGAAAATCGCAATGACATACCTACATTACGTTTTAGTTTATAGCGATGACTTCCAGCACCACCTTGATCATCTATGAGAAGTCCTGAAGCATCTTCAAATCCATGGAGTGAAACTCCGACCAAACAAGTGTGAACTCTTCCGCAATGAAGTATGTTACCTTGGTCGGCTAGTATCAGCAGATGGCCACAACGTAGACCCCTCGGACGTTGCCGCAGTCCAATCCCTCAGCAAAAAGAGGCCAGAAACAGTGGGTGATCTGAGGAAGCTTTTTAGTCTACTTGGATACTATCGCAGTTACATTCAAGACTTCTTCCATATCACAAAGCCACTCTATGGCATACTACAAGCAGCGCCAAGTGTTGAGCCAGAAGCGATAAGAACCAAAACGACCAAGTTCAGGGCAAGGCCAGCACAAAAACCTGCTAAGCAGAAGGTTGGCCAATATCCATCAGAGAGTACTCAATAAACTCCTTGGACGTCTATCTTCTGATCCGATTATGGTATTTTCTGACTTTGATGAACCATACATCCTACACACCGATGCTTTTTGAGAAGGACTAGGCGCAGTTCTATATCAGAGGCAACATGGCAAAGTGAGAGTTATTGCATATGGCTCTCGTACTCCGAGTCCAGCAGAGAGAAATTGGAATTCCTGGCTCTGAAATGGGCCATCACTGAGAAGTTCCGGGACTACCTTTACTACTCAGCACCATTCACTGTCTTCACGGACAATAATCTCTTGACCAATTTTCTGTCTTCTGAATGCCACTGGGCACCGATGGGTTGCAAAACTTGCTGATTAACACTTTACTGTAAAGTATCGGCCTGGCAAAAGCAACGCTGATGCAGACACGTTGTCCCGAATGCCCCTCGACATTGACAGCTATATAGAAGAATGCACAGCTGAAGTGTCCTGAGGTGAGATTAGAAATACTGTAAATGCTCTGCAAGCCCAGATCCAAGGTAAAGTCGCATGGGCTGACGCCATCAATGTGAATCCTGATTTGTCAACCCCTTTTACTGGTGGTAAGGTACATGTATGGATGAGGGAGCCATTCAGACTGCCCGGCGGGATGACCCAGTGATCGCCAGGGTAATCAGGTACCTTCGGCGAAGAAAGCGGCCAATGCGAAAGGAAACAGCCAGGGACCCGCCTGATGTTGCTGCACTGCTACGTGACTGGGAACATCTCTGTCTGGAAGATGGACTGCTGTTTAGGAAGAAGGGAACAAAAGGCAAACTGGAAAGAATGCCTGCAGAAGGTAGTCCATGCATGTAGCTGCGCAACCAACGCTGCTACAGGATTCTCCCCATTTTTCCTCTGTATGGACTCCCTGCCTACCAGTGGATGCTACATTCTGGATGAACCGACAATTAGGACCGGGTGCTGAAGATCACAACCAGTTCATGAGGAAATGGAAGGCACAAATGGAAGATCGCAGCCAGACATTCAGCTAAGCCTACAGAAAGAGGAAGAGGATATCATGACCAGAAAGCCCGCAGTTCTGTTCTTCACCCTAGAGACCGAGTGCTTGTGCGTAATGTTGGATGGCACGCAGGCCCGGGTAAACTCCTTTTGTACTGGGAAGATCAAGTGTACGTGGTTGTCCGGAGGAAGGGAGAAGACTCGCCCGTCTACGAAGTGAAAGCTGTGAGCCGCAAGTCAAAGCATCGAGTCCTACACCAAAATCTTCTCCTTCCATGTGCTAGCATGCAGGCTGATGTGGACCCAGAGCCAAGTCGTTCCCTGCCCCAGAGGTATACACCAGGATCGTCCCACAGTCGACCTGTCACCACACTGCAGCCTCGAGTGATGACAGCTCCGATGAAGAAGAGCCACCTGGTGATCTGCCTCCCCTCAGATCAGATAGGCGGTAACCCAGGTGACCAGGTCAGGAAGACTGTGTTAAATCCCAGTGCCACCCCATTTACACTGGATGTTCCGACAGCAGACACACCGCCAGCAGATGACCCAATCTGTTATTTACCATCCATTGGGTTGGGAGAAGAAGTCATTATAACCAACCAGGATAACGACCCAGTAGCAGGTGACAATTTAAGTACTGAACCACAGGAGAGCATTACAGAAGCCGATGAGTCCAGCTCTCAGACGGCAGTTCTCAATGTACCAGTCACTCCTGAGGTACCCGACCAAGATGCACAGCAACCCCAGCCACAGCCTGAGCTAATAGCCCCTCTGAGTGAGGTCGACCAGGCAGAGAACGTCATCCCTAATGCGATTCCAGCATGCCAGACTTGGGGAACCCTCGTATCAACTCATAGACCCTCGCATCACAGCTATCAAAAGTGGTACTGCACCTCTTTGGGAATGCCAGTGAGTGGAATGCCGTATGCTGTGACCCCACCAAGTTACATGCTCTCCCCACCAAGTGAAATGCACCTCCCATCTATGATGCCACTCAGCTGGAGGTGGACCCACTAGCCACAGCAATCAAGTGTAGCTCTTTGAAGATAAACATTAGATGAGTCAACAGCCAGTAACATTGTCTAAGAGAATAACTGCGCAATGTACCTGGGAAGTATTTGTCTTCAAGTAGCATGGCTGGGTTGCCCATCCCCAATGAGCCGAGACAAGATTCATAGCCATTTAGATGAAGATGTTACTGTGCTTGACAGGAAGTGGAATTAGCTTCTCCATGAGCCCTGAATCTAAACCAGCTACTCTGGTCGAGGAGAAACAATCTAGTAACTGATGAGTGACACGGTCCTGAAATGGACACTGTATGAACCGTTTCTCTGATGAATAGGACTCAATCTAGTAATTATAAGTTAGTGAATGTTGAGGACAACATTTCTTTTCACAGGCGAGTGTAGAGGTCATGGAAATTGGTCACCCCTTTTTTTCATTGTTACTCTCCCCCTTCTGTAGTATTCTGGTCCAGACTATTTCACCCTTAATAGGGATAATGGATCGACCCATGTCACTGGGTTGCTACAGGTGCAGGAAGTTGGCAAGGTTTATTGTTCTCCATGCAATGATCCTACCAGCACATGCTACAATTTTCACATTAAGATAGAAAGCTTGCGGTAAACACCATGCAATATCTCTTTTTTTTAGTCTGTGTG
Organism: Acanthaster planci; assembly: GCF_054643075.1. Lineage (NCBI taxonomy): Eukaryota > Metazoa > Echinodermata > Asteroidea > Valvatida > Acanthasteridae > Acanthaster > Acanthaster planci. Next base: position 277,676 of record NC_141787.1, on the reverse strand, counting down.
GTTCTGATAAGAACCGGAGAGGCTCAACGTTTCGCACAGTGTGCTCTGTCCGTCGTCAGGAGACTGAAGAGAAGCCGATAGGGAGTGGGGCTTATATGCTGGTTGGAGGTACTGGAGTGTGACGGATCCTGCTGTGTAGTCAGGTGGAACGGTGGATCCTCCTGGGTACTGATGCATGTCAGTTGGTCATGGGCTGTGGTGGGGGAAGGTTGCTTGGGTATAGGAGACCCTGGGCGGGGGGGGGAGTCTTAGGGTATAGAGGACCCATCAGACCTGGAGGTGAGGAGGGGCTGCCAGATATCGCTGATGGAGAAGCCGATGTCTTGAGGTATGGTGGGGTGCTTGGAGATATCTAAGGCTTCTCTAATGAATGCGTCTTGGGTACCACTGTTCAATGTTGGCGATGAGGTTGGCTTCTTCCCAGTTGATGGTGTGGTCTTTGGCGTGGGAATGCTTGATGATGGCTGACTTCTCATATTCCCCCTTTCTGCCATGGGCTCTGTGTTCTTTGATCCTGGTAGGGAGGTCCCTACCAGTCTCTCTGATGTACACTTTGCCACACTGGCAGGGGATCTTGTATACACCTGGTCGGCGGTGTGCATCTTGCCGGTCCTTGTGAGAAGTCAGCATTCCTTGGATCTTGAGGGGGGTTGTGTTGAACACCTTGGTGTTGTGCTTGCTCAGGATATGCTGGATGTGGTGGGAGGTACGTCCTAGGTAGGGGAGAGTGACCGAACTAGGGGCCTTATCTAGTTGGCTTTGGGTATAGGGGACCCGACGGCCGGGAGGGGGACTTGATCTTGGGTCTTGAGTTCTGATCTGCTAGGGCTGGTATCCATTGCGTTTGAGTGCCGTGGAGATGTGGTGGAGTTCCTTGTGTAGGTGTTCTTGGTCGCATATGTTGTAGGCTTGGCAGATGAGGGCTCTGTTGACCGATGATTTGATCTTGGGGTGGTGGAAGGAGGCGCTCTTGTTCCATGGTGAATTGGATGCTGCTGTGAAGCCCGTTGAGGTGGTCCAAGAAGAGTTGAAGCTTTTCTTGTCCATGCTCCCAGATGACGAAGGTGTCATCCACGTACCGGAGCCATATCTTTGGGCGGTGGTCTGCTGTGGCGATGGCGGTCTGCTCGAACTCTTCCATGAATATGTCAGCTAGAACCGGGGATATAGGGGATCCCATGGATGTTCCAGCTGTTTGTTCATAGAATTTGTCCTGCCACTTGAAGCTGGCAGTTGGAAAACGTTGAGCCTCTCCGGTTCTTATCAGAACCACACAGACTCAAAAAAGAGATATTGCATGGTGTTTACCGCAAGCTTTCCATCTTAGTTGTCTGTCACCATGAATAGCTTGAAATCCCATCAATTTTCACATTATTAAAGTTTGTCTTTCTTCCTGCATTCCTGGCTGTACTTCCAGTATTTCTTACAGGTATGTAATCTCTTGTCTCTTTTATTAAAGTGAATGAATAGCAAGGGTTGTGTGTTATTTAGTAAATCTGGACAATAGTGAAGTCAGTATAGTAATTTCTAAGTATGAGAAATACATGAAAGTTGTCTAGATTGGAACACTTATTACTCTGCTGTGTGGAAGAAGTTCAACAAAGTTTAGAGTTCCCATGCTAAATTAGTACTCTAGGGGAACTCCACTGTACTGAAGTTGGATGTATTGTGATGTTCCAGACCTATATCTGTTGTATTTACAAATGTGAATTATTCTTTCTCTGAAGAGAGCTTTTCATGTATAAGGCTTTCTCCAGATCAGAAACTTTGAGACACTTGTGTGACTTTACTTGATTGCCAATGGGAGTAGAGTAGAACGTAGAGAAATGCAGTATTATTGAGATGATTCTCCAGGCTTTTATGACATGTTTTCTAGACTTTGGGAAACACTGTGTGTTCAGAAGTACATGTGCATAGGCTATGTATTCCCCTTCTATTTACAAGACTACTCTTAGCACAAAGGAATTTAGGACTCCAGAGGGACCAGCTAAGACCAGGCAGTGGCCTTGTGTGAGTCATGTTTCCCCATTTCAAGATGTATTTTGTTTCCCCAGCCCAGCTAATCCTCAAATGTTTATTGCCAGGGACAGTAGGGCTGTGTGATGATGCAGTGACATAGGTTTTTGAATGGAAGTGCACCTTTGTTGTATGGATATTGATTACTGTTATAGTCAGTCACAATGGCTGTGTGATGCTGAACCTTGACTCGCCTACATGTACCTGTATGTCAGTAGTGCTGATATCAGCAGTTGCAAGTATCAATATAGTGATTATTAATTTTTGGTTATTAACGACAAGATTGTGTGAAGGGTACATGTCGAAAGCCATCCAGTTGGTGGTTTCATACGCTATTAGAACTTTGCTGTTAATGTGGATGTGCTCTTCAGCCAAAAGACTCTTTTTTTTATTTTCTGTATGACACGTAGCCCAAGAGTTGTATTTTTCAAACTGTTTACTGTCTACATGTTAAAAGTAATTGAGAAACATTCATTGTTCTCCATGCAATGATCCTACCAGCACATGCTACAATTTTCACATTATTAAAATTTGTCTTCCTACATTCCTGACTGTACCTTATTTCTTACAGGATCAGGGACGTTTAATCATTTTAATTTAACTCCGTCAAGCACCATTCCTGGTTGCCACGTGAATTTTACACTTGCACCTCCACAGGCAAAGGACTCCATAAAACATATGGGTGGAGTTGGTCGCAGGGACCAGTTGAGGTCTAATCATACATATGCCCACAAAAGTCAGTTTTGGTGGCAGGCAATCCTGTATTTCCTTATACATACCTACATGGAGTTGTGGACAGCATATGTTCTTTGAAGGTCTACATCCAAAATACTCACTATTTTCTAGTCTTACATTTTACATCAAATAATTTGAATATTTTGTACATGTATATGTAGATGTAGCCTGTGTGAATGCATGGATTGCTCATGCAGTATTGCACTCAATAGACCACGTTGTGTTTAATGTAGTTTGGCCAATAGGGCAAATACTGTTTCAGTTCAAGAAATACACGGTAGGACTCTGTCTTTTAATTTCTACATTGAACTGAGACAGTGTTTGCCTGTAGGCCAGCTACATCAAACACAATGTGGTCTATTACGTGCGATGTATCACATGTACTGTGCGCTATATTCATGTACATGCACACTGCACATGCATCGTTCTGGCGATGACATCATCCAATCAGCCTGCGAGCACTAACGGCCAAAAGGGGTTTTTTGTGGGCAGGGAAACGCAGGATATTTTTATTCATTTTGCTGTCACAACGGGGGAAACATTAAATTTATCATGTTTTTGAAATGGTTACGTATTTATTGTCATTTTGAAATACATGTATTTCATGTGAACTAAATCTAATCTATTGTTGTAACCCTTTAAAAAATGGTGAAAACTGCATGTATCACTTTGTAAATACTGACATTGACCCTAATCCCGCCAGATGCAGCATACTGCAGTACATGTAAAAGTCTTATGCACTATAACCATGTTCCCATTGGACTTTTTCTTCCGCGAGCATGCGGAAACTTACTGCTACATTCCTTTATGTCAATCTACTGTGCATTCCCATGTGGACTTTTTTAACCATAACAGAATGTTTAATTGCTGTGTTGGGCCAAATAAGACCAGCTGATTACATTGCCTGCACTGTATAAATCATGGCGAAATTTGAAAGATCTGACAGACACAAAGATAAAATCAGACGAATTCGGCCAAATCTGCCACAAAGACGACGAACTCGTACAGGAATAGCCCTGTACACAATGTGTGTATAGCTTTATCTGGGCACGCCTCACTGTGTGTGCGCGTCATGCTGCTGTACTGTACGCACAGAGCAGGAGGCTGGGAACCATACAACCATTTTCTCTGTGTAGGCAGTAGTGTGGTTCGTATGTTTAGCGTGGTTGTGGTCAATTTACATTTAATGGGAACTGTTCCCATTGGACTTTTTGCGCCCCTGCTAACTTACCGTGGCTGTAGGGAAATCTTCCGTGACCCTTTTCAACTTGTTAGTTTTACATAGCGATCGCAGTAAGTTGACAGGGATGTTAGTTTACCGGGTGTTCCCATTGGATTTAATTTTGTAATTGTACAGGAAATTCGCGGTAAGTTAACGAAAAAAAGTCCAATGGGAACACGCCTTTTGATGCACTGGGCAATGAACAGCAGCCAAACGTACTGTTCATGCTTAATAGACAATGGGAGCTGGTCTCATTGAACAGTGTCACTGTTGGATCTTGTGGTGGCTGGCAACCACTGACTCCCAGGCTGTTTGGCCTTGGGAAGAGTTCACCTGTAGGATCTTGTTACACTGGGCAAGCAAATTGCTCTAACAAAAGATGCAGACTGATGTGTCTGGCAGGGTTTCTAGCCAAACAACCCTGAACAGTCTGGGTTATATATTGTGCTTGTTTGAATTATGAAAGTGACTTTGGAATCATTCATATTAATTGTCAGAAATGAGGCCTTTCTATTTCTCTAGTCCAGTTAACTTTTTCTTTATTGTTAGGGCACTTGTTGGCAAGTGGGTAGAAGCAGAGATGGTAGTGGGAGTGAAGGAATGTGCTGTCCATCCAGGAGAAGTCTGTCTTCTGCAGTGACTGTAAGTTGTCTTTTCAAGTATTGAAGATGATATTGAGGCCATAAAATTGATGTCACAGACACATGCACAAAGTAAGGTCTATACAATATTGAAGATTTCAAATAGACACTCAAGCCAGTAGGGGTCAAAAGATGTTACCTGAACCAAAACACTTTCAGGTTTGACAACTTAATATAACCACCCATTGCCAGATGCATTTTTTTACTGTAATATGCGCTGCCGGGGTATTTTCTAATATGTTTGATTTTCAAAAGCTTCATAAAATCATATTTTTTTCCTGAATGCGTAAACCCCATAGAATGACTGTCTTGTGGTAAGTCTAGCCGGACATTCAACCTCCATTGAGTTTTGCAGGCATGCCGCCGCTCTGTAAAGAGCCCCCATTGTGTGGTGTTGCGTAATTCCTCTTTTGTTCCGAGAAATGGCCCAGTGCCTTGCTATACCGTGGTGTTGCTACGCAGAGCGATTGAGGGTCAAAACTCCCTAGTGAAATATGCGGTGAGTGCATGGGAAGCCGTGCGCACATGCAGAGGGCAGTCTGGACAGTGGAATACATGTATGTGTGGGCCATGAAGGACAAAAGAGTCATGCTATGAAAATTGGGGTAGTAAATGTGTGCTTTTTTGTTTTCTGTCATATATTTTCCCATCTACCAAATATTACATCCCCCCCAAACCACCCTTATGTTTTATCCCCCAACTTGTCCATTTTTCCTCCCACAGTGTAAGTTTTAGTGCAAAATGGATATTTCCCACCCCAAAACTTTATTTCCCCAATAATTTCATGTAAAACCATAGAAACCAATAAAACAAGTACTCAAAGAAATACGCAGAGACAAATATTTGCAGAGAACATCTTATTCTATTGTTATTTTTCTTCTTTTCATTTATTTTCTTAAGTTTTTTATTCTCATTCTTCTTTGTTACGTTGAAATAGTGCAACTCATAAAACAAGTGAAATAAATTTCCAGTCTCTGCATTCTTTTGGTGATGAAATTAAAGCCAAAATTCATAAAAAGGCAAGAACTTCACTTTTACCTGTCAAAATATGACATGGCGTCACAGCTTTTGAATCAATTACCAGATACTTAGTTATTTTTGAGTTTGACCAAACTCCTCAAATCAGTACAAGGAATTTTGTTACTTTTTCATCTCCTAAAAACTGTACATTCAAGTTACTTTGTTTTTTTATCATTTTTTTCAGGGATGAAAATATGACCAAACTGCTAAAACTAGTTTGACGGATGAAAATAAAGCAGCTCCTAAATCCAGATTACTTTTTTTTTTGTCAGAAGGGCAGGTGGCACGTGTCGCTCCCGATGTGTGTCTTCTTTCACTGACTCTGGGAAGGGCAGAGGACACACCGCCAGTAGCGGAGGTCGCCGTAGCTGGTCATCCCAAGGTGATGGGGAAGTGGCGCCCTACGAAGCGGGATAGTGGTTAGTGAAGCATTGTGTTAGGGGTGGTACTCGGGCAAGGGCTCATTGAACAGAAGCTCACGGACAAGATTCAACCGGTAGTCGAGGAAGGAGAGGCGGTGACCAGCAGCCAGGTACATGGAGTACCAATTCACCAGCATCAAGTCGAGCAGGTAGAAGAAGAGCTTCTCGTACCATTTGAGGGACTTATGAGTAGCTCGATGATTTGCTGCAAGCTGGTCACTCTTGTCAACACCCCCATTAGGGCGTTGTACTCTATGACGCGGGTCAGTGTCTGCATCCCCTCCCCCATGCTGTCTCACTTGCCGAAGCCACATGTCTGCTGTATGCATGGTGGAAAGCATACAGATGTTGCGCTTGTCTCTCCACACCATGGCCAGGAGAGAACCACTGACACCCAGGTCGGCCGACTGGAATGTTGTTTCACCCTGTTTGCAGGTTTTTTGGCATGCCTTTTCTGTTGGCCATGATGCAACACTATCTTAATGGCACAATGGTAATGGAAAGAGGAACAAAAGAACTGAACACTATCTTAATGGTACAATGGTAATGGAAAGAGGAACAAAAGAACTGAACACTGCCTTAACCCTCCTACGCGGAAGTCACTCTTTGGGTCACTTGGTAAACACCTCAATGAAGCACAGCTGTGTCGTGTTGTGCTCTGAACAAACTTCATCTCAGTTGGAATGTAAGAGTACAAATTGTGCAGTCCAACAACTATGGTTCAGAGTACCCTGGGAATAATTGTGCTGTAAACAAACTGCAGTGCTCTTGTGTTGTTCTGTGCTGTCAACCTATTACCCTGATTTTGACCTCTCAAGACTTGCAATGTATCACTATCTACTGGGGTCCTACTTTTCTGCTGTCTGTTGGGACTTTGGCTAAATTTAATGAAACAGTGCATACTCGGCATTGGGATATATCATTGGCTAAGATGGGAGTTTCCTTTTGTTGTAAGAATTTTTGAATGGTAATTTTTTCTCTTTATGTGTGTATAAAGCAATCTACTTATTTTTAAAACTTTATATAACCTTTTGAAAAAGAATAAAAGCCTAAGAATTTAAGTACTTGCTGGGAGGGCATATAAGGGCCTCACTTTCGCGTGTTACCTCCCCAGCACTCTTGGTGCAGCCAGTACTCAGATTGTATTTTAAGTGTTACACTGCTTGGGAATATCAGAATGAGCTTGAGAGAGGTCAGATCCCTCCAAGAGAACCTCCTTGCCAATGAGGTTGCCATATTTGTGACTTCAATGGGAAAAATGCTCAAAACAGGGTGAGTTTTCTTGACCTTTTTCCTAGTTTTTGACATTGAAGTTTATTTGAATGAATGGGAATGAATTTGACTTAGCTAAATGTGAAGAAATAGTAGGGTGTTTTAAAGTTTTTTTTTTTTTCAGAGAGCCCTCAAAAAAGAAGCAGCACAGTTTGCCAGTCAATCTGCCAGATGCACCAGACCCTTCATGACAGCGGGCACTGTCTGTCAAGGAAGATGAAGACCCATTCCTTCAACTTCCTTTTTTTGATGAAGTGGAAGAACACCAAGAAGAAGAAGAGGCAGCGGATGATGATGATTATGATGAAGAGTATGAAAGCAGCTTGTCCCCTGATGATGAGCCTTATCTTTCTGATTCTGATGACGACTCACCTCTTATACCACTTCCAAAAAAGAGGGGCCGGAAGCAGGCTTTTGCAAAGCCTGGTTCTGACGATGACCTAGACAAGCCGGATAGCAACCAGGCACCCAGATTCCCAGTGGACTGACATGGATGGTCCAGAGATCTTAAGAAAGTCAAGAACAAGTTCAAAGGTGCTCGTCCGTATGGCCCCACATTGGAGAGACCTGAAAATGATGAGCCCCTTTCATATTTTGTGATGTTCTTCCCCATGTTCCTGTTTGCTAAAATAGCATGGTACACCAACAAGGCAGGAAGCAGCAACCCACGATTCAAGAGAACAACAGTGGAAGAGATCAGGGCGTGGTTCGGCATCCGCATGGTTCAAGGGGTACATTCTAACTTCAACTGCCGAGATGACTGGTCAACAGAAAGACCCAGCGCTCTGGAACCCACTCATTACAGCTACCGTGACGCAAGCTCGATTTAACATTTTGACAGAGGTACTGATGTGCACCAATCCATCAAAAGCATCCTATCGAAAGTTTCCCCAGAAGAGCAAGCGATATTCCTACATGAAGAGCCATCCACTCTATCCACTGCAGCTTATTTGGGACACTGTAGGTGAGGCCTGTATCACTGACCTCAACCCTCAAAAGGAATTGGCCTTAGACGAAGCGATGGTCAAGTACAGGGGGACAAAGGCAAACTTGAAGAGGTTCTTCATGCCCCTCAAGCCCACAAAGATGGGGTTCAAGATTTATGCCTTTGCCGAGTCCAGGTCAGGCAACATTTTGAACATGATGGTACATCCTGAGAAGAGCGTAAAGATGAGGGCACTGGTAATGCAGATAATGCAGCCCCACATAGGATGATACCACCAGCTCTACTGCGATAAGCTCTACACATCTGCAGCAGTTGCCCAAGAACTTCTGGAAGAAAAGACATACATCTGTGGAGCTGTCAAGCGCACATCCAAAGGCCTTCCTGATGAATTCTGTACAAATAGAGAAGTAAATTCTGTACGACACAAACTAATGCAGGAGATGAATAAGACCTCAAGAGGCACCCTGTATACCTGGCAGCAAAGGAAGCTCTCCATGGTATTGTGGAAAGACACAAAGGTGGTGTTGCTCCTCTCTACGTACAACCAGCCGTACAGGGACAAGGCAAGAGATTTTGTTCAGAGGAACTTCAAGGAGGAGGGGGAGAAGAAGGCGGCTTTGAAGAAACCAATCTGAGCGCCACCCCATGCCATTGACTACGCAAAGTATATGGGAGCTGTTGATAGACACAACCAGCTAAGATCATACCACTCCTGCAGCAGACAGGCCATGAAATGGTGGAAAAAGGTTTTGTACTTCTTGGTCGATACGGGACGTGTAAATGCCTTCATTTGCTACAAGTTGAATAGAGAGGAAGAAGGCATGTGATGCCCCACCGGCTTTTCACCATCAGTATCGCCAAGGCCCTCATTGCTGGCTTTGCAGAAGGTACGCCTGACCCTCATCAGCAGCATCGCCTGGCTCCGGTCCCCAAGGTCAATGGCCCCACCCACCAGTGTATCCGCCTCAGCAACTCATCCAAGATGTGTGTGCAATGCAGGAGGCGTGGACGGACGACCAACAAGAACAAACCTATTAGAACAAGGACTGGATGTGGAAGCTGCAACGTCCACCTCTGCAAGGATAGATGCTTCTTAGAGTTTCACTCAGCTTAAGTTTAAGAACAATCGAATCCCAGCTTCTCCAGGAAAATTAAAGTTGACCAGAAAAAAAGTTAGAATAACAAAAAACACAGGAATTGAGAAGTTACATGAAACTAAATGTAACGATTTGCTTCATTTTGAAAACTACTAAAAAATCAAATCTGAATCTCATATATTAGTTTGAAACAAATGCTAAACACAAAGATAGATCAAAAGAAAAGCTGCAAATAAATGTTTGTTTGAAACAAATGCTCAACAACAAGATTGATCAAAAGAAAAGTTGCAAATAAAATGTTTGTTTGAAAAAATGATAAACACAAAGACAGATCAAAAGACAAGCTGTAAATGTTTGAAACGAATGCCAAACACAAAGATAGATGAAAATAAAAGCTGTAAATCACATGTTTGAAACAAATGCTCAAGACAAAAAAAGAGCAAAAGAAAAGCTGTAAATAAATGTTTGTTTGAAACAAATGCTCAAGACAAAGAAAGCAAAAAAAAAAAGCTGGAAATAAAATATAAAAGATGGGAAAAAAATAAACAGTATGTGTGCCTTGTTTACTTGAAGAGGTTAGTTAGCCCCAGTTTAGTTCAGGTTGGGTCCTTGAGGGTTCTGTGGTATTTCCCCAGTATCAGCACTGTCCTATACTCCACATGGTAGTTCAAAGACAGCACAAAAGACATCCATCCCAGCAACTCATAGTGGAAGTGCATACACAGCACACAGCACACCTATTTTGCTTATCCTTTGGGTAGTGCATATGCAGCACAAGTCATTTTGTGCTGGCAACCTACCGTGTACACACTGAACCTGCGCATGTTTGTGTTCCATAAAGAAAACACATTGCAAAAGAATGACTGTGGGCACTCATGCACATTTGTGCTGTAAATTCATAGGAGGGTTAATGGCACAATGGTAATGGAAAGAGGAAACAAAGAACTAAACACTGCCTTAATGGCACAATGGTAATAGAACGAGGAAAAAAAGAACTGAACACTGCCGTAATCGCACAATGGTAATGGAAACAGGAACAAAAGAACTGAATACTGCCTCAATTCCCTGATTTACATCACAGCAGTAGCGCCCCCACTCGTCCGGAAAAGCTGACAAATTTTAATGATTATAGCAAGATACTGAAAATTGTGAAATATTCTCTAAATCTGAAAAATTCAGAGGACCTGATGTTTCAATCCAAAAAGAATCTTTTCCAAGTTATGTGTTCAAGTTTCCACCAACACATTGATATGAAACTGAACATTTGGTTTGCAAATATATGTTTGATCTAAAATATACTGAAATGCATGCAAGGTCTGAATATTTTGCGTATTCTGCTTTTAACATTGAAATTTCTGTTTTTGTCATTTAAATACATGCAAATGTCCAATTTTGAAATTGCGCAATCCTAACCTTTAAATATAAGTTCCGACATCAAATCTATCAAGAGGCCTATGGCCTGGTGGTTAGCTTGCTTGCTGCCAGGCCAAGGGACCCCGGTTCAAAACCTGGGGTTCCCAGAAAAGGGTTTTTTTTTTTTTTGTTTTTTTTTTTTTTTACTAAGTTTTTTAACAAAATTGTGCATGCCCACCTGGAATTGAACCTAGGTCCTTGTGCATAGCAGTTAGTGTCCTTAACCACTATGCCACAGCACTTTCTTGAAAAGATGTGCTCGTTTCTAAATCTTAAACCTTCGATTGTTTGGACTTAGAATATTTTTCAGCCAAACTGTGTACTGTAGATGGGCAAGGGTGGAAGTCCTGGGGGCTGGAAGCCTGAGAGGTGATAGGAAGGGAAGAGTAGACAGCTGAGGGCTTGGGAGTATCAGTATTAGAGCTCCGAGGATCCCATGGGTTGAAGGACATGGCTTCTTAATGTCAATGTTGCTACACTGTATTGGGTTTATTGTAGCCCATATAAGATTAAGACTAAAAGGTTCCAAGAGGGAACTTTATATAAGAAGCTTCAAAGATGTTTAAGACTGGCAGGGCTTCCAGGTAGGAGGAGGCTCTAATGTAAAATCTAAAGATGGAAACAGATGTACCTTAAACTCTGGCAGTGTAAAATGGTCCAGATTAGGAGAAGGGATAAGTGGCAAAGTACTACAGTTTAACAAATAGATATACATGTAAAAACAAGTTTTTCTGCTGGTTTAAATAAATGAGCATTTATTTCAATTGCAAATACAAATTAACTGGTTATAGCAATGTTTTATAGTAATAAATAGAGATTGATTTAAATACACACAAAGCGTTTTTGCAAGGTAATATTTTCAAATGAAACAAATTTCATATCAGTGCAAAAAGGTCCTTAGAATGCACTAAAAGGTGTTTAGTGAACAATATTGGTTTAGACATTAATTGTGGAAACAATTGGTTAAAATTTAAACATGTTGGCTGCGAGAAACTAGTGTTATGACTAAAAATAAAATATTTCTTTCGCGCACAGAGTAAGGCCCTATGAGTGTTTTCAAAACTTGCATTTTTGCAGTAATGACCTTTCAGCACTGAGCCAACAATTTGCGGCTTCCAGTTTTGTGATAATTTTAAGTGAAAGACTTTTTCTAATGCTCTGGCAATACAAAATGCACACAGAATTTTGTCCGTGGAAAAACTTTCAAAGATGAACGAAGAAATTGACTGGAGCAGGATTTGAACCTGCGACCTCTGGAACACCGTACCAGTGAGCTACATGTACCAACTGAGCTATCCAGCCCTATGTCGGTGGTTCTTCCCATTTGTCAGTATCTCTGTTCGGGGGGTGAACCTGTTAAAAGGGAGGTTCAGAGCAGCCACTTGGTTGACTGGTGCTGGTATTTTGGCTGCCTGAATGGGAACACCATTCAATTTTTGAAAGCATGCAATAGTTTCAAGTTTTTAGTCCTCAAAAGAACTAGTATCAAAGTGTCTAAAGTCTTTCCAAATGGTAATTATTTGCAAATTTTGAATTACATGTACATGTATATGTATAGCATCTTCATAAATGTAAACATGAATGTTTTTAAATTACCATTAATGTGAGTCAATGCATTACGATTTAAACAGTGGTCTTTCTTCTAAAGCAAAGTGACCAATTGTCTTCAATTTACATATTACCAGGGATGAAATTTCTCAGCTTTTTAGCTGATCTGAGCTTTTTTTGTTTTGGATTTCAGCTTTTTTCCTCGCTGACTGTGTACAAAAGTATAGGAGATTTTCATAGTTCAGCTTCTTTATGCCTTTTTCTGGCTGTTTTCAGCTGTTTTTATTATTGGTCAATCTCATCCCTGGATCACCACTTACGTCGTGAATAATTTGGATGTACATTTAAGTACAGTACAACGTCACTATACTGAACAATTTGGTATATGGAACATGCCTCTTGGCTCCCAATTTTCTGCGCACTTTTACTGACCGTCACAAATTTGCTTTAAATAAAAAAGAAAAACTTTTAGGACTGATGACAGTGACTCAAAAGTTAAGATGTCAATAACTCCGAAATTGGAACAGCCATATTATGAGCTCATGGCAAAACAGGCAGTGGCACAAGAGAATCTGTTTTACACGAACAAGAACACCCACGGATGTATGTGTAACAACTGACATTTCAACATAGGAAATAGCACCCTCTTTATTTTGCAAATGGCACCCTCTCTGTTTTGGCAAATAGTGCCCTCTGTTGCCAGGACTTTTCCCCTTTTTTTATGGAAATTAGAACATTTAGATTTTAGGCCGATGAAACTGCGACAAGTGGAACAGTACCAATGAAATCCAAAATAGTTGGGGGGTATGCTACACCATGCAAGCATTGTGTATGGACCGTGCCCTGTTCATTATACATGTAGCAGCTTTGTACTGTTTGCTAATATACACTACTCAAAAAAATTCAAGGATCAGACATTTGTCTCTGACAATCTCAGCCAGGTGTGTACCTCATTGACTTTACGTTTTGTACACTGAAGCTCAGTTCATGCTTGGTTGAGCACCATCGAATGTGAGACAATGCAACTGGTTAGTCGTGCTTCAGAGCCCAATTAGCTGGAAGGGTAAAAAAGCATTGGGTGATGTGTACTGCACAGGTATTGCACAACTTCAAAATGGCCACCTTTCACTCTCTTTGCACATAAATTAAGGATGGGATGACTCTGAGGCAAGGGGGTGAGAGACTAGGAGTGTCTTAGCAAGTGGGGGGGGGATTGACATGAATGAGACTGGCCAGTACTATACAACACTACTGTGGTAAAACGATGTGCACATTTGTCTCAGTTTAAGACATTTTGAGAAAAAGTGACTGAAATATTGGACCTCTTACCATTTTAGGTTTTGGGAAACTGTAAAGCTGTTTTTTAATGTCCTGACAACCACAAATTAGATTTTTTTGTATCAATCATCATTTGTACAGATATTATGAAAATGTGTGATTTGGGAAAGGTTTTCCAACAGATACAAGTCAGACATTGCATTATTTTACTGAATAAAAAGGGTCTCAACAGTTACATGTACTTTCTTCATGCTGAGATACATACATCTTGAAAGTGCTTCATTTCTGTGATTCAGAATCACAAGTAGTGCCCTCACATTACCAGAGTATACTCATAAACAGCGCCCTCACATTACTTGATTAAACCTCAGTTTTTTGTACATCATTTTAAGGGCCGTAGAGGACCTGGACAAGGTGCTGACCAAAGGGTTTTTGTAGTGTCGTGAGACTTCAGTACTCCGTAGTGAATATTTTTGTTTTGATGCCAGAAAATAGCCAAATTAAATGGGGCTCATTTTTTCTGATTATAATACCATTTGTTTTAAATTATTACTCACTACGTATGATCCTTTGAGTAGTGTTCAAGAGATGGAAAAAGTCACTAAGGTGGAACCAAGGAACTGCATCTCTGAGAAGATTGAGTCCTTTCCTTGCCTTTTTGTGAATCGATGCCTACGATTCTGATGAGGATCCCTCATGCAATCTTGGAAACTGTTCCTCCTCAGTGATGCAGGCGAGAACTGGCATCTATCCGAGTTGCTTCCTCTCTTTGACATTCTCACGAGTCATCTCTGTGAAGTCCCATATGGTTGCACTACACCAAATATGCACCCATAGAAAACTTGGCAAAATTGGACGGAAAAAGTTCCGCCTGTTGACTCTCGTGAAGAGGTTGGCCTCCATTTTTTTCACTGGAAATTCAAGATTATGGCCAAAAGATCACTTTTCGTTTCAATTTTATGGGAGTTAGCCACAAAATTTTTTTTAATTTGGTTTTCCCGAAGATACCTCCAAAAAGCAGAGAAACTACGCGCTCATTTCTGAATGTACATGTAGCCGCACGCCTCAATCCAAAATAGGCCAGGGGCTTTTTGGTAAAGAGACACACCGAACTGGAAACTATCAGTCCCAAATTCCGGATTTACAGAAACATTTCTATGATCCCTCCTTATTATGGCCTGTCTTACTGTAAAAATCCTCTGGGATCACAAAATATTAATGAGCTCGCGCAAAGAAATACAACCATTTGGTGGAATGCACGCATAGGATCTTGTCCTCCATCTTCTTTCTCTCCACTTTGAAGGAGGCGAGTGCGCTCTTCTCACCAGCATCATGGTCTGCTTCTCCTGGGGCATACTCACAGCTTTCATATGAGGAGGTCTGGGGAAGGAAATAATCACAAAAGGAACTAAGTTGGAGCAGAAATTGAGACCGTTCTTTAAAAAACATATAGGGTCCTTGTACGCTCCTTATTTTTACTCCTTTTATTTCATAACTAAACTGTTAGTGTCTATTGCTTTTCATCCATTTTCATGTCAGAAAATAAACTATGATAAGAGGATCCCTTCGACACTGCTGACGCATTACTTCTGAAAGCATTTGTGATTGTACTCTTTGTTAAAAATATTTTCCAGACATCCCTTGTGAGTTTAGTGAATCCAAAAGTGACATTTTTAAAAACTTAAAATTGTCTTTCCCTTTTCCTAACAGGTGAGGGTGCTGTTTTACAGTAATATTTCAAAGTCAGTCAGGGAAGACCACAAACCTAAAATATCTATGGACCAACAGCTCCTGCAGATATCAATGATTGATCCCGAAAGTGGGGGCAGAAATATTTCAACAGTGTGTACAAGTCTGTTGAGTTGGATACAAATCAAAAATTTTAGATGGTGACTGGAAATACTGTTAAGCGTTTACAACGTGGTCCCTTTTTGTGTTTTGGTTCAATATTTGTGAAAATCAAAGTGGATCCTTCTTTAAATAAGAGCTCTTAACACTCAAATTTTTCTCCATATTCACTGCTCACCTTCAAAAGCCTGAACAAATCCCCAAATTGTATGTGATTTTAAACTTTATTTTTGAAATGTTTATGAAACGCAGTTGTCAGTGCTCTATCAGATAAAACTTGAGAAAATGTTAAATTTGTTTTTCAAAATATTTACTAATGAGGAAACCCTCTGTGATTTATGGTGTAAAAACCTCCTTTAGCCTTGGTACATGTACCTCAACCTTACTGGTTGCTCTCATTCTCAAGGGAAAATTTAATTGAAAAAAGCAGATTGTGTGTCACTTATCGACCCCCAGAACTGAAGGGTCCGTACACTTCCATACAAACTTCAACTCATTCAACTGTAAACTAAGTCAATCATGTTTCTTTGAAAATTCCATGAACAGAATGTATTTTCATAATTCCGTGCATATCTTAAGCTTTTGCATTTGGACAATTAGGCTAAACAAAAAATTAGCTGTGTTTACAGTTTCTGGTTACCCAACCCAACCTTGAAAATCACATGGAACCTGTAACAAGGGTTTAATAAGTGGTCAAGCAGAATTCTGCCCTCTGTTGACCTCATCACATCTCATTACAGTACATGCATTATAGTGACATTGCATTCATGTCTTTTAGAGAGAGTTTACAGCATGGTGTAGAGCACGTACATGTAGACCTAGCACACAACGTAGATTGAGTTGAAATCTGTCTCCATTGTCTCTGTTTGAGTCAGTCTAAGACCCACAACTATTACAGAACCTATATCTTCTTATTTGACAAATCAATAAAATATAAAAACTTAAGGTGCCTTGCCTCGAGCCTAATTTTGTGTACATCGTCCTGTACATTGTAATGTTTAAATTTGTTTTGCATGAGATGGAAACCTCTTGCATGTTTGTATTTCAAGAACCAGCTGCTTTACTACTCAATCACAGTGCTGATAAGTAATATCGACGTGAACATGAAAAGTATTAATCTGACACTGACTTAGAACCGGTTACAAATATATACAGGCCCCCCCCAAAAAAAAATACACACCGTTATCCGACCCTAATTTCTTAGCCTATAAAAATTTAGAGTAAAAAAAAAATTTCACCCACCCAATTTATTTTTCTGTGTAATAGGAAACACACCTAATTTTTTGGTTGGCCTTAGCTAGACCTTTAAAACATACCAAAGAGCATTCCAAACCTTGTCATGTCCTGTTTTCCAATTTTGCACTTGCCGCAGCACCACAGACATAAACGCACAGACCACCGGTCTTACGCGGTAAAATAACAAAAAATCAACGAGGGGGCTTCGGCCAAGTCCTGGTAGCCAAGTTCTCATTGTTCGAGTCCGAGTCCAGAAAGTCTAAGTTCAAGTCCGAGTCTTTGAAAATCCACTGATCTCCACAGCAACTGACAACAACTTAACACAGAAGTTACTAGTATATCAGGAACCAAGCATTTTATTGACTTTCGTGTCAGGCTTAATACATGTAGGCTAACATACAGTTTGTAAGTTGTACAAAAGTGTACATGTAATGTTAGATTTCTGGAAATACCGGTACTTGCGTCTATATGCCAAAGTTTTTCAGTCTAGCAAGAAAAACTGGGATTTTGCCTTCTCATCTGAGGTTAATGATGCATCCAAGTGCATGGCCTTCCCTAATTACAAGCTCAGTTGTCAGTTGGCCTACAAGTGTAAATAAAGTGTACATGCAATGTTAGAATTCTGGAAATACATATACATGTACTTTTAATACATGTATGCTTAAGTGTGTCGAAACTAGCTTGGAAGATTTCTATTCATGCTGCAGCCATATGCCTGCCTTGAAGTTCAAGACGGTGAGACCGAGTTGACTTGGGACCAAGTTAACCTGCGGCGGTGTTGACTCGGCAGGAGCGAGTTGATTCAAGACCAAGTTGGTCTCAAATTTGGGATTTATATAAATAATTCTATGATCCCTCGTGATTATGGCAGGTCTTATTGTAAAAAATTTTTAAAAAGTGAGGTCACAAAATATTAATAAGGAGCTAGTGAGCAGACATACGACGCTTCAAAACTGTCTCCAAGTTTAAGACAATAATTCCACATTTTTATTTTAAAATGATTTGATTTGTGTTGTTTGAAATTACCAACCTATTTGCGTTATTTGGACAGTCAGTTTAGGCCTGTCTGGATGAATTCCTCCATCTGCCTAAATTGTGCCGATATTCGGGGGGGGGGGGAATGAGGCAAGGTGGAGGTGTAAGACTTGCCAGGCCAAAATAATTTGAAAAGTGAGGTGGGGGATAACGCTATGAGACACTATAAAAGGTCAATGTTCATGATATTGATGTACATATATATCTGCAGTATGTGTTGTACACATGCTGCATCTCTTATATACATCAGAAGGGCCTATCTGTGGCTTTTTATTGCTACGAAAAATTAGGGGGCTGTTTGGTGAAAGTTCATTCGATTTCTTCAAGTGATCTGGAGTGCCGAAAGAACTTTGGTGAAGGGCGTCAATGATTTGGTACTGTCAATCACACTCCAAAAGCTGCTCTCATTGGTTGTTCCAAGCTCCCACTCCCCGATCATAGGGTTTCAAGAATGGAAGGTGCCAAATTCAGTCTTTTTGGTCAATCACGCCGGTACCTCAAAAGCTAATAACTGATTAAGATTCTAGATTACAAGCGGCAAATAAGACATCAAAGGAAATGTGCCTCCATAAAAATACAACGCTCGTCGGTTACTTATCACTTGTTCTAAGACATCACTGAAATCAAATCTAGTCCTGTACGGTTTTCAACCACCATGCCTGTTTACACTCAAAAAAGGAGAAATTCTGGGAAGCCTGTGCCACTGTTTCCCTGCATAACATGTAGTAAAGAGGACGTTACATCTTGGCAGCATGCAGTGCAAAAGTGTCATTTACCAAATGCTAAAATGTACTAAAAGTGGACAAAATAAAAATTTTCAACAAGTTAATCACCCTCCTGGGGTTGGGTCCGAGTTGACTCAGGGTGGGTCCGAGTTGGTTGTAGGTCCGAGTTAGTATTGGGTCCAAGTTGGCATGGGTCCGAGTTGGCACGGGTTCGAGTTGGTTTGGGTCTGAGTTGACTCGAAACCCCTCCATGCACGTACATGTACCCAACTTGCTTGGGAGGGATAAACAATTTGTAAAATGTGTGCAAAATCTAAGTGGGCAATGGCCTACTAAAGTTGCTCACATCATTTTCACAGAAATGGGCCATGTGCATGTACTGTAGGCAAACCTAGTGTTGATCCTAGTCCTACTCCTAGGATTAGTCTCATGCATGGTCTTTTCCTTTCTCTATGGTCAAAGGACTACATGTACGCCTGAGAATTTTATTCCTGTAAAGGGTAAGTGTAAAGTACATGTAAGTGTGGAGTAATAAAAGCGAAATACATTGTACTTACTCCATACCACGTAGGTGTGCCAGCGATTCCTCAGAGATTTATTTCTTACGTGTTGTCTTGATGATACCATGGAGGAATAAAAACATGATGATACACAAAGTCGCTAAACAAACGGATTAAAACGACCACCGTGCGCTCAGTATACACACGTGCACGTGTGCCAACGCACTCAAGTGTTCTGTAAAAAGGGTTTTCGACACAGCTCGAGTTTTGAGTAGTGACGTCATGCACGGAAGTGCCTCACCCTGGCCGCGCCGGCTGTCTCTGAGGCACAAAACTATGCACCCGGCCGCGTATCCAAACCACGCAGCTGGAAAATAAAACCTGCCTTTTGCTTTCACTGTACTCGATAAACCAGTAAACAGTTTTGCTGTAATCGATGCTTTACAATTGATTTTACGCTTACAATTAAAACTTATAAACGAAAAGCATACTTTAGTAATAGGCCTTAGACTACTTTTTCTCAGCGGTAATTCAGTCCTGGCAGATGGATATTGAAGTTTAGCTCATGATGCGGCCACCACCAGGATTCGTTGCTGCAGTCGCCGCCCAAGGACACATGCATACGTATGCAAAGAGACATTCCAAGTCAGGAGCAGATCCATGGGAGGGGATTTAAATGTTCTATTTTTATTCATTTTGATCGGCCTACATATTAAGGTTTCAAATCCCCTAAAAAGCTTAACCCCCGAAAGGGGTCCATGCATGTTCGGTTGAGAACAAAACAAAGATGATTTCAACCAAATAACCAACTCCCCCCTGGATTATCTCCTGGACCTAAACCCTGGGTGTTGATGTGCTTAACAACATTTGCTGAAATAAAAACAACCTTAGATTATTTTGCAAGGCTTACACGTCTTACAAATTTTTGAGTATATTCTCTTCTAAATGTTCATCAAAATTGCAATCTGGGTACTGTACATCATAATCAAAATAAATTTCTTTTCAATCACGATCCATCGCTGAGTGAATCTAGATGAAGGTTATCACCCTAGCAGACTTTGAAAATGCTAACAAGGCTGGGGAATACCAGTATTATTAGACGGGACAATAATAAAATCTGCAATCTGGAGGACTTCAAAAGCCCCAAAAGACAAAGCACCTCGGAATAAATTTAAAGTAAGGAACCTTCTTCCCATGCTTAGGTGCTTGCATAAAGCAAATGTTCAATAGTCTTGTCCCCCAAAACAAATAATAATTTTTTTCAGTTAAATTATCCTTGAAGGGAAATGCTTAAATTTAAAGATGCCACATGACTGTAAATTGAAAAATTATTAATTTGCCCTTGCGCAAAGACATTTTGGAGAACCCTTGCTTCCTTTCATCTGCAATTCATTCTACTGAGGGAGATTAGTAAGAGTGGTTCTTAAGATGGATTGACTCAGACAGGGAAAACTGTTAATTTTCAATTTTTCACTCACCACCCCATCAAATATCCAATCGCTAGTGCTAAAGTCACTTATTTCAACACTCCCTTTGAAATCCAAGTATAAATTCTTTGTACTTCCATCTATATTAACAACAGTGATAATGACATTTTTGTGTCAAACAGAACAACAAATTCGCAAAGCAACATCAATATCAGGATAAATATAAAACTTTAAGTACACATGTAAGTATATGTAATGGAAATATTATTTTTTTTCAATATGTTTTAGTTTCCTGTGTGTTGAGTATAACTTCTGTTTTATCATTTTGGTTTGTTATCTGTTGTACTCTAATGTAGCTTTACTCCTTATGAATTTGTGATACATTTCGTATATTTATAATTTGTTAATTGTATTGTATTTTACAGAATATTTCCTGCTGATTTTATTTGTGAAATGCATTGAGATTTTATGCAATTTATATCTATTAATGTAGTACATGATAAAAAATAAATTCTTATTATTACACGTATTGTTATTAATACTGGGTATATATGAGGATTAATACACCACCAAAAACAAAATCTTACAGCAAGACTTCAACAAATCAATGGTACAAAGTGTTGATTTCTGTGAATCCCTTTTGTAAACAATGAAATTCACCTACATTCAAAATGATCAGTGGCAGATCAAGCATTTACAAAAAAACAGTTTAATACAAAAATTTGAGGGGGTGTAAGCCATGTGTGCCCCTCTGCACCCACTGCTCATAATGCATGGGCTCATCATGCCACCAATACGGGCATTTCACAATAGTGGGCCTCCAAGACTTTGCGACCAATGACCAATCACAATGTGCATATTCAAACGTGCACTGGATCGACAGATTTCGTGCACCGTGATTGGCCAACGCATTGCAAAGTCTAGGCAGTGCACTATTGCAAAATGCCCATATTAAGTTGGATTGAATAAAGATACCGTTTCTGATATACATGTACTTGAGAAACTGCAAAATAAAGTACAACAAATATGAACAATTTAAATACTGATGTGAAACTCTGAATAAACAAGCATTTCCTTTTGGCACCAATGTAAAACTTAATTTCAGTAAATTTCCTAAAGTAAAATGTTGTATACATGAAGATAAATAGGCCAACAGCTTGTACGAGGAAATAAGAGCTTTTCTTGAATACAATGCCATTAAAATGTTCAATGCAGTACACAAGTTTTAAAAAGTAAGGCAAACTAAAAGAAGAGAAATGTCACCAAGCTGAGGTGAAATTTCACACATCTGTTCTATTAAAATAGTATTGTCATACTGTATGTAAACAAGTATTTTCTTACATTAGCTGCACTGGACTAGAATTTCCAGAATTCCTTCTAACATCATTGGGCATGGATGGCGACATATACATTGCCGCCAATTAAAACTTTACAGCAATTAAACCTAAATGTACTGATAAAAAGTGATTATTGTAAATGCGTCATGTTGTTTGTTTAAAAGCAATTACATGTAACTTCATTTATACACAACTACATGTAATAATGTTGGTAGAGATAATGTGACTAGCCTGAGGCTCAGGAAAGACAGTCTGTGCATGAGACATCTCAATACAGTGGAATGCTGCTTTATGAGCCCTGAGCTGGACAAAGAGAGGGTGCAATTTTCTCCTTTGGAATGGAATCTCCTTTGGATGGAACTGAACTTTGCTGATACATGAATGACTGTGAAAAGCACATGCTACAGTCATATCGCTACCAGCAAAATGAACACTCCTGACCAACATGGCTCTGTTCAACCAATGAGGGGGTGCTTCTGCTCAAGGCAGATAATGAACACCGTTAAACTGAACATTTTGGAAATACTGAACATCCCCCTTGGCTAATTTTCTATGCACTTTTACTAAATATTGCACATTTGTTTTAAATAAAAGATACATATTTGGAACTGATGATAACTCAAAGTTTAGGAATATCGCACTCATAATGGAACTACAACCAACTTGTGGCACCGTCTGTATCGTTAGTGGGTAGCATCCATCGCATGTAATGTGCGTGTGTCCAGGCAGCCACGTACATGCAGACTGGCTGCCGAGTACATATATGCACAAATGCTATGCAATGAGGCAACTCGGGTATGGATAACTGTGTATGATAATCCCTGCAAAGCCGGGAAATTTGAACTAAAAAACCACGAAAACAGAAAAGAAATGCACAGGTAGAAACTGGCATTTGTTACACGACTTGCAGAAATCATTGATAACTATCATGATAGTTTTCATCATTTTAAAAAATGCTTACCTGACATTACGTTGCCAACCTCTGACATGTAAATAATTACGCCTTCAGTGCTACTGTATTTGAATGGTTTCCGGCACGGCCCATTTATTAATAGTGCCATTTTACTAACAGGAACCAGTGTAACCCTTCCCACATGTCACATACAAGCGACAACTCAAGGAAAACTTGATTGCGTTGCAACTCTACTTCCAGTGGGGACTACCCGAAAAGTGAAACATGAAAGGAGATTATTAAACAATTTTTTCAAATGGGGAATTTTCTCTGTTTTCACTTTTTGAGTGAAGGTTTTGGCCCAAAATCCTTTTAGCAAAACATTTTGTAGGGTGGGTTGGTTTGAATATGGATGGGAGTTCATAACAGGTGCGTGCATCTGTGACTGAAAGTCACCGTACCAAACAACTGCTACACCGAACATATTGTGTGCACACTGTTATGTTCATTATAGCAGCATTCCAGTTGTAAAATACGCTATGTACAAAAACAGTTTAGAAGATTTACTTAAAAATACAAAACCCTTGTCATGCACAAGTTATATATTGTGTAGATGTGCATATTTTAAAGGTGAATAAACTTGGACACACACATAAGATGCTGGAGTTGTCTGAATCTAATTTTTGAATGAAGTCATACTTAATCCACCATCAAATGCTGGAGTTCTCAGTAACAAGGTCTAGTGATGGACGAGTGGATTGTAAACAACATGACCCACAATTCTTTCTTCATCCTGTGTAAACAGGAAATACAAAAAAAAAAAATTACTGTACGTTTCTTGAGATGATTGGATAATGTGTTATTTTCCTTGTTGCTCAATATATCTTTACTCACCCTTTGGTCAATATGGTAATGATCTTCGTCTCCAGTGACTACAAAAGGTCTAACAAAATCATGTCGGCCCTGCAAACCCTGTGATTTAAAAAGGAAAAGTTTCCTTATCATTTTATGATGAACACAGCTTGAATTGCTAACTTCACTTGATGAGTTGTACACTAGTGCATTACAAGCAATCTTTCACCTCCATTAACTTGTGACTGCTAGTTATCAAACTTGGTCGTTTGCTATAAATGAAGAATGAGACAAAAAAGTACAGAGTGAATATCATCTTCGTTGGTTTCTAGACTGTTGTCCAGTCTGTTCTGGTTTGCTGGAATAGAAAGTAGCATAATCTATCCATACAAATGAAGTATTACTGTAATATTACCTGCTGTAAGTAAGGTGAGTGACTCATGACGTTCTTTAGACGATTCATTCTGATCTCCTCATCTCCGAAGTTTGACATCTCATACCCATCATTGTGATAGTAAATATCATCATTGTATTCAGAAAGGCCATGATTAATTCTTGGAATGCCAGACTCTCTCCAGCTTTGTGTGGAGTAGTGGCGACCTGCTTCATAACGATGTCGCATTACCAAACAGAAACACAGAAGGAGACCTCCTACTGTGAGCAGTAAAAATGTACAGGCTACAATGATGAGAATGATTGCAAGAGTTGACAGATTACCTGCAATAAAAGAAGATGGAAGAAAGTAAAAAAATATGAGTGAATGGCATTTGAATATGACCAGTTATATTGCTTCCATTGCCTGGCATGACTTCTGACCAGGTATCAGTTGTAATCATGCACACATTATAGTTGATGCATATATACACACAATCTAAGATTTCTTACCACTGGCTGGAGGTTCTGTTGTCGTTTCCGTTGTCTCTGATGGAATATCAGTGGATACCTTAATTGCTTGGTTACAACGTTCACCCGTGAAGGATGTCGCACAGCTGTCAGAAAAGAACCAATACAAAAATTGTTTGTTTTGGTTGTAGCACGAACATTTGTGGCAAAAATTTGTAGATTGGCTTTTTAACCACTTCCAGTCGGGGGCTCCGGTACCGGAGGCATAGGCCTTATATTCGTGGCTGGGGTCTCCGAAATTGGAACTTTACTAAAAAAAAAAAAAAAAAAGTTGCTGGGCATTTCTTAAACAGTTTGGTGCTGTCAGTTAAAAAGTTAAGCCATCATTGGAGGTAAATAAATTGGTCTTAGGCAATAATGGGTTGCTGAAAAACGAAAATATGAAAAAACAGCACGGCGGTGCATATAATGGTTAAAAAAAGCACCCGGCAGCAAGTGGTTAATGAATTATGAAAGAGCCCAGATTCCAATATTTACTTTAAGAATCTGGCATGAGGAGTGATGCAAAATTCAGCGTGGTTGAAGGTTACGCCATTTAAATGTCAACTTTATCCTGACCTCTACTTTTAAATTGAAGTAGGGTTGCAGGTTAGTTAAGCATCTTCTGGATTTTTTAGTCTGTCTTTGTTTTCTGTTACCTGCAGGTGTAGCTGAACATAGCCGGGTAGTATCCAGACCTAACACAGGATGTTGCACCATTCCCACAATAGTCTGGTGGACAATCTTGAGTTGTACTTATGCCTTAAAGTGAAATATCAAGAAAACTGTAGTTCTTCTTTAGAATTATAATCTTC
This sequence comes from Acanthaster planci, assembly GCF_054643075.1. NCBI lineage: Eukaryota > Metazoa > Echinodermata > Asteroidea > Valvatida > Acanthasteridae > Acanthaster > Acanthaster planci. The sequence continues at coordinate 252,517 of NC_141787.1, read as the reverse complement.
TGAAATAGCCCCTTCACAATAAACAAGGACTCTTGTAATACTGTCAGAAGATATTATTGTTGCCAAGTCCAAACAAACTTGGCTCCATTTCTATGGTGATAAAAGCAGTTTCTAATAAGAAATTTGACAACTGGATTTCTAACAGTAATCAATACATTTGGCTAATGACAAATCATTTGGAGCATTGATACTTTTAAAGTTGATTTACAGCAGTCTTCAATCACGTTAATTGGTGCTTGGGCTTGGAACATCATGAGAAATCATTGCTACTAGACTTACTAGAGACTTCTATTGCTGAGGAGTTGAGGAGAACTGTCACAGTTCCATTAGTAAGTTGGTCAGTATTTAAAACTCTCCTCACATCACTTTGTGGAGGAGTATCTGGGTATAGCAACACCATAGAAACAACTAGACTGCCATCTTGAATGCGGAAGCCATTTACAGATTGCACCCTGCTAGTTGATGGGTCTTTCTTCAGTTGCATCCTGACCTGCTCAAAGAAAACACGACTCTCAAGTAATGTTCATTCTAGAACGACTGAAACACTTTGGTAACTAAGCAATCTTATTGTACCTGGTTAAATGTAACACAATGCAAAAGCACAAAGGCACATCATAAATTCTCCGATAAAGAAGTTCCAACACCATAACATCAGGCCCCATTTCATGTACCTGGTTTGGTTTTATAACACTAAACTGATAAATATACGGTATTGCAAATCTACTGGCCTTGTGTTATACCATATCTTTCAAAGTGAACATTTTTTTTTCAATTATGTTTACTATGGTAGTAATCTCAGGCTACAATATCATCATAGTAGTAACAAACTGCCAGCTTTAATCATGTACATGTGCTTTCCAAAAAATAAAAATGACAACAAAGACTTAAACTTGCCCCAAACAATCTATTTTTCTGCACATTGAAAAACAGAAACTTACTAGTTGTTCAAAGGTAGCCATTCTTGCTCTGAATGCAGAAGATGTTGGATTAATATACTCCAACCTGTACGTCTCATTCAATACTGTTATTTCTATTATAAGCGAGTTTGCACGTTGGTCTGTCAAACAAAATCAGAAAAAAAAAGAGCAATTGCATGCAATTTTCCTGGGAGAACTGATTGGCAGCTTTGTTACATTCAAAATTTTTTTAAAAAGGTCTGTGTATATTATATTTAAATCATGTCAATTCATTAACAAGTTTACACTCTTGACCCTACCCTCACAAGTAGTTGTATTCATGAAAAAGCCATCATGTATACGACATTGGCATGTGAAATTGCTGTTAGCTGGTAGACAGTAACGTCCTGTTGAGCTATCTAAGCACTGGTCCCCATTCAAACACACATTCTTATCTGGAGACAAAAAGCGATAGTAGTCATTTGAAGTAGAAAACTGCCAGCAGTCATCTTCTTTCTCTGTGCTTTTGAACAAGTCTGAAAAAACATTAGTGCAGACTAGCACAAAAAGTATGGCTTAACTTACACAATCAATTTAGTTGGAGTATAAGGCCGAGTTCGGAGAGCTTGTTCTTGTATTTTCACAAACTGCTCAATTTGTTGTTCATTAGTCAGCCGCTCGAACACCAGGAACGTACAACCGGTTATTGTTGGTTGTTGCATGCATCATGGCGGCATCCATGCACGTTCTTTCAGAGTGAACTTTGGAAAGCTGGGCTGAATTCTTTTCTATTTAAAAAGGAACATTCATGTCTTTGCTATGGAAAATGATTATTGTTAATTTTGTAAATTTCACATTGTCTCCGGCTTTGTGAGCCATCTCGATATTTTTTGTGGATGTTCAAAAATCAAAATCTCATGAGTTTTCCTGTGTGTTCCTGTAAAACCCTGACAAGGAGTTGGTGCATGATCCTATTCCGGGAACAGTGTACTTGAGTCGTGTTCCCGCCGTTTGAGCGTGAGAACAAGAGATCCGTTTCACGAACAGGCCGCCCGAACTCGACCTAAAAGTTGCACTGAATACTGTGAAAATGAATTATTTGATGTACTCATTGTGTTTGATTAAAGCTCGTCATTGCTGTGTTATATGAGATACATGTACTTACAACTCTGTTTCAGAAGGTAATGAAAAACTCGTTTGGCTACGAGAGAACTTAAAGATTTTTATCTGTTTCTGACTAGGAAAAGACAAAAACATTTTCAAAATAGTGGGCGGAATACTTCAACAACTGTTTAAAGACTGCTGTAATAATGAAAAGAAACAGCTGTTGTAAAAAGCTGTTATCATCCAAGAAATTTAATAGAATTAAACACCGTGTAGCAATGTAACATTTCATGAAATCGAATGCAAGTATAATGTGCAGCTACAGTACTGCACAAATTTGTAGCACAAGGCACACGGTTCAAAGTTATGCCACGTTTTATGACATTGGCTGCAGTTGATCTAGGGAAGACATACTCAACCTGAAAATGCACACAAAATTTTTTTTAGGCCTATTTTAAAAAGCATTCCATACAACTGTGATGTGTCAGGTACTAAAAGAAAGCTTTACCTTGACAATACATTCCTGACCAAGTCAGCGGGCAAACACACTCACAATATTCTCCATCAAAAATGCCTCCATTCATGCAGTTAGATTGTGACAGTGGGCAGCCTACATTGAAGAAAATGTATCGGTACTTATGGACTTTGGATTTTTTTATTTTTCACTTGACTTTTGCGAATGAAGGTGCTGGCTCAAAATCCTAATGAAGCAACATTTGCAATTGGGCAAGCTGTGTTTGCCACATGTTTGAAGTGGTTGGCAGCAGGGAACAAGTGCATACCAAAATCTAAAAAACACTAACAGCCGCTACAACAAAAATTTGTTCATTATAGCAAAACAGTACAGTAGTCTTGATAGAGGTATAACAAATAAAGTTGTCCAAATTGAACATACATGTATCTTCATCTGGGCAATACCTGTGCTAGTTGGTCTTCCTGTGATCGTTGGTGTCTCTTCTGTCGTTGATTTCCCTGTGGAGGTAGGTATCCCTGTGGAGGTAGGCGTCTGTGTGGTAATAGGTGTCTCTGTGATAGCTGGGGGCTCTGTCCCTGTGGTGGTAGGTGTCTGTCTGGTGGTTGATGTCCCTGGGGTGGTAGGTGTCTCTGTAGAGGTAGGTGTCTGTGTGGTGGTTGGTATCTCTGTGGAGGTTGGTGTCTCTGTGGAAGCTGGCAGCTCTGTGGTGGTTGACAGCTCTGAGGTGAAATTGAAACTTGTTGTCTTAACTATATTTCCAGTAGGGTGAGGTATGTCGATTTTGGGGAAAAAAAAGAATATTCAAAATGAAAATGCAAAACAATTTTCTCTAAATTATCCAGTTTTCAAACTGCTAATGTGCTGTTTTCAACACTTTCAGGTAATCAAAAGGCTTTATCTAATTTTTTTTATAAGAAAACATCTATGACACACCAGGATACATAATAAGGTTAATAGGCTTAAAGTAATATATGCCTGTTAATATGTTAATATGCTTGTCCCTTTGTGATCGAGAAAGTCCCAGCTGACAGGCCTCCATGTTTTTTCCAGTAAACTTTTTAGCACTGCAGGGTTTGCCATAAGGACTGGATGCTTACACCAATATTTATGTGCACATGGCTAAGAGATGTATGTTGGCATAGTGGTTCTTTCCTCGCCTTCAATCTCAGCGGTCCAGGTTCGATTCCCACCTCAGTCCACATGTGGATTGGGTTTTCAGTTACAACCTGATTCAGTGGGTTTTACCCAGAATATTCCTTTGGGGTTTTCCTCCCACTTTTAAAACCGTAATTGCTTTTTATTGTCTCCTCTTTACAGGTTTCTTCAGGCTTGCGAGGTACAGCGCCTAGGGCACTGTTCAGGAATCCTTGGTGCCATTACCAGAAATAAACAATAAAAATTAACAACAATAAAAGGGCTTATGCCTGTGTGAAAACAAACAATTAGGAAATGAGCACACAGTGGCCAAGATATCACACCTCTTAATAACCTTGATCATTTACACATATTGCTTATCATGTCAACAACTAAGACTTGCATACACAGATCTTTGGAGGTTTAAAGAATTTGAAAAGGGAATACACATTCATAAATTCCTGGGACAGTTTCTATCCCTATTGGTCAAAACGTATCACGTGACAGTGTATTAACATTTGATAAAGCCCGCTGAGAAGTGATAATGCCTGCTGCGTAAATCATGCACTGGCACATGGATACGACACAGTTTAATGGGTTCTGATTGGTCAGGAGTCCGTGTGTACACGATGCACCATGCTCATGCCAGGTTCATTGAAGGGGATTCTATTGGACAATTTTCAAAAGGAATATACCATAAAATGGACGGGGCTGTTTGGGAAATGAAAGTGAAATTTCAGAACAAAATTGTTGGAAATCCATCACACTTTGACTTCTTTTGACTCTCTGAATTAAAAAGTATTGCTCAGCAGAACGAACGCTGATAATGCCCTTGACAGTGGCTCGGGCACTGGTTGTGTCCATTCTCCTCTCAGTGTAAAACGCATGCTTAAGACCGGCCAAGCACACACTTATTCCTTATTAAAGAACACCTACATGTATGTGGTCAAATTGTGCTATCAGACCAGGATTAGAATTTCTAACACATTGAAATAGGACCAGTGTCCCAGTATGTGGGATAAACGTGGTGAAGTCTCATACACTAACATCTGTCATTTCATAAAGTAGTAAAAAAAGGTTTGCTAAAAATCAGAAAAAAAATCTTCTTGATGAAAAATAATACAGTTGCTCTTATTCTTTTGCTGCAGGAAATGTCATTTAATTAACAAATTGGACTATGCAAGGGTATTTTTTTCTAATTTTCAATTCATGCCAGGACAGAATGGACTCAGACCAACTGCTAAACAGTTTGAATAAAAGCTAAAGGAAGCAACTTCACAAAGTTTTACTTAAATGTACTGAAGGTCAAAAAAGCCATGTCATAACACATAATGTCTGTAAAATTCATTTCTCACATTTGTGGCTAATTACTCAGACAGACTAAAACAAAGTTTCTTTAATATGTTAAACACAAGAATATGTAAGCTACAAGTATGACAGCAAATGCACTGCTTTTATCACCACAAGTTAATTTGTTTATCTATTGAAACTTGAAGGTTGCATACAAACGTAACTTCCATAACGATTGAATTGCCTATAGAGGAAGTGTCCGAGTGAAACAGCCCAACTGTATGTGTTCAAACAAACCAACTTGCTTGGGGTTTTTTCCTCCCACCTCTAGCTACAACTGTAACTTCTTCTCATTGTCTCCTCTCTACAGCTTTCTTCAGGTTTACATGCTTCAGAGAATAAGGGGCATTTAAGGAATCTTTTCTTTCATTACCAGAAAGACTTCACAAAAATAATAAAACTTACCAATAATCCATATGTGTGACACACAATCACATATGTGTGACACACAATGTACTGATACTAAATACTGCCAAGAAGAGTTCATCACGACACGTGGTTAACTTATAACACTGTCAACAAAATATTACAATCTCTTGGAAAATGAACTTTATTTATCGTGAGCCATTTGGTTACCACTTGAAAGATTACAGAACACAGCAATATCCCGGACAAAATGTCATGTTCTTTTATTACATGGTACCATAATTTAGTAAAAATAATAAAACGCATCCTGTGACAAAGGGTTCTTATTTTTTCTGTATTTCTGAAGATTAGGTCATGGTTGTTGCATTGCATGTATTTGTTTGCCACTGGGGCACTCACATGGAATCCTCCACTAGATATATTCATAATAACTGAAAGTTGTCAGAAATGAAAACATAAATACCCACCTTCCGTCAGGCATATTGTGTTGGAGGGTGTTCCCTCTGTTGTGGGTGGTCCTGTGGTGGGGGGTGGCTCTGTGGTAACTGGGGGTTTGTCTGTGATGGCTGTTGTCTCCATGGTGGTTGATGTGCCTGTGTTTGTTATTTCTGTAGTGGTTGTCTCCTCTGTGATGGATGTTGTCTCCCTGGTGGTTGGTGTGCTTGTGTTTGTCATCTCAGTTGTGGTGGTTGTGTCCTCTGTGATGGATGTTGTCTCCATGGTGGTTGATGTGCCTGTTTTTGTTATTTCTGTAGTGGTTGTCTCCTCTGTGATGGATGTTGTCTCCCTGGTGGTTGGTGTGCCTGTGTTTGTCATCTCAGTTGTGGTGGTTGTGTCCTCTGTGATGGATGTTGTCTCCATGGTGGTTGATGTGCCTGTGTTTGTCATCTCAGTTGTAGTGGTCGTCTCCTCTGTGATGGATGTTGTCTCCCTGGTGGTTGGTGTGCCTGTGTTTGTCATCTCAGTTGTGGTGGTTGTGTCCTCTGTGATGGATGTTGTCTCCATGGTGGTTGATGTGCCTGTGTTTGTTATTTCTGTAGTGGTTGTCTCCTCTGTGATGGATGTTGTCTCCCTGGTGGTTGGTGTGCCTGTGTTTGTCATCTCAGTTGTGGTGGTTGTGTCCTCTGTGATGGATGTTGTCTCCGAGGTGGTTGATGTGCCTGTGTTTGTTATTTCTGTAGTGGTTGTCTCCTCTGTGATGGATGTTGTCTCCCTGGTGGTTGGTGTGCCTGTGTTTGTCATCTCAGTTGTGGTGGTTGTGTCCTCTGTGATGGATGTTGTCTCCATGGCGGTTGGTGTGCCTGTGTTTGTTATCTCTGTTGTGGTTGTTGTCTCCTCTGTGGTGTCTGTTGTCTCCATGGTGGTTGGTGTGCCTGTTTTTGTTATTTCTGTAGTGGTTGTCTCCTCTGTGATGGATGTTGTCTCCCTGGTGGTTGTTGTGCCTGTGTTTGTTATCCCTGTGGAGGATGATGTCTGTTAGCAGTGGTGTAGGTCTTGAGACCTGGTTTCAGTCTCAGAGACCTCTTTTGGGGACCTTGGTCTTGGTCTCGTCCTATCAAAGTCTCCGTCTTGGGAGGGTTGGTCTCGGTCTCGAAAGTGCTGCTTTGGGTCTTGGTCTCAGTCTCGGATGTCAAAGTCTCGGGTCTCCCCCTTGAGACCTGTCGAGACCACATCAAAATATGCACCTACATGTACGTAGCTACCACTTATGAATACACTCGCCAGCTGACCTCAGCAAGAGTCATCCAAACATGGACGTAAATATGACACCATAATGTTAAATTTTTCATGACTAGTCAATGCAGTATTTCCAGCATAGGAAACAGCCTTGAGATTTTGTGATATCATCAGCTTCAAGAACTTCAAATTGGAGAAACGTCAGGGCAGTGCCATGTCAAATGAATTGGCAGTAGTGGTTTGGTTATAAGAAGTACATGTACAGGGAACTGAAGGGGAGCAGAAAAGGGGTAGGGAACACTGTGCACAAAGCATGATTTGCATTAAGACTATTTGATGTGACGCTGTTATGTAAAACAAGTTCACAAGTTTTGGAAGTAGCACCACACAAAGCATCCCTCACTTAGCAACATGGAAGCATCAGTCTTATCTGCACCAGGTTTGAGTGCTCCAGTTCAGCATGTATTCTAACACAGATAGAATAACAATGTATCCCCACTGAGTTAGAGTTTCAGCTAAAATCCTTGAAACTCTAACGCTTAGTGGAAAGAGAACCTCTCATGTTCTCAATTGCATGTGGAGGTGGAAAGTATGTTAAACCTTATGCCATTTTTCTTTCCCTCATTTGTCATTTCAATAAATCGAAATCTTATTTATATTGATTTTTTTGCTCACGGAAAAAAGGTTTTAATGTTTATATCAGTGACGTCCCTCGGGTTGAAAATGATGATTTCATACATTCAGTAGGGAAATACCAAATCAGTGGGTACTTTTTTTCAACTGACCTTTCTAACAAGTCCATTTATCACGAAAATAGTTTCACTGGTAAACTCAGACATTCAGCATTAATGTAAGGATCATTTCGTAATTTGGTATTTTACACATCATGCCCAATAGGTTTGTATGAAACATATAAATATGCCACATACCAATATCACAGTTGAAATTAAGTGAAGATATGCTTGGGAGTTCATTGTTGTAATTAAAGTCTGCAGCTCATGCTCATTACAACTACATTGTATTTCCCACAGGTAATATAAAAAAGTGTCAAGTCTTGAAGAAATATTTAATCTATTTATGTTTGATGGTTTGCATATGTTAATCTTTTTATATGTTTAGTGTAATTTTATCGTCTTAAGTTGCTTGTCCTCATTTAGCTTTTTAAAGTTTGGTCTCGGTCTTGGTCTCAGAAGTCCAGGTCTTGGTCTTGAAACCTTGGTCTCTCTCTTCAAGGAGTTGGACTCGGTCTTTGTCTCGAATGCCTTGGTCTCCGTCTCAGATACCAAGGTCTCAGAAACAACATTGTCTGTTAGTGGTAGTTGTTCTCCAGACATTCACTTGTAATTTCAATGAAATTCAAGCATGGCAGAATGGTTACAAATGATTTTCAAAGAAAAATAACTTCAAAAACAAGAATTACAAAATATTTGAATCTTTACATGTGCATCCCTTCATGAAGAAGGCGTATGTATATATGCAAAGCTACATGATGCACATGTAAAAGAAAAAAACTGTATATTCATAGTCAAAACAGGATGCATAAGTCTGGAGCCAAGTGCATCTACAAAGTTAACAATGGGAATGATTCTTTCTTCCCTAATAATGGTAACCTTTCTGCCGGCCAATTTTGGACTACAAGTTGCATGCAGTCTGCCACACCCACAAGCTGAACAGCTGACCAAACAACCGCTACCTGGACATCCAATGCATCAAAATTAACTTCGCACATCCAAGCATCCTATTATGGACACAGATGTGATAATACTCTTACTCTACCTTCGGTTGTAGGTGATTCTGTTGTACAGTAACACCAAATGGGTGTTGCAGTGGTTGTTGCCTCTGTAGTTGTTGTTGCCTCTGTGGTTGTTGCCGCTGTAGTTGTTGTTGCCGCTGTAGTTGTTGCCCCTGTAGCTGTTGTTGCTTCTGTAGTTGTTGCCTCTGTAGCTGTTGTCGCCTCTGTAGCTGTTGTTGCCTCTATGGTTGTTGCCTCTGTAGCTGTTGTTGCCTCTATGGTTGTTGCCTCTGTGGCTGTTGTTGCCTCTTTAGTTGTTGCCTCTGTGATTGTTGCCTCTGTAGCTGTTGTTGCCTCTATGGTTGTTGCGTCCGTAGCTGTTGTTGCCTCTATGGTTGTTGCGTCTGTAATTGTTGTTGCCTCTATGGTTGTTGCCTCTGTTGCTGTTGTTGCCTCTATGGTTGTTGCCTCTGTGGCTGTTGTTGCCTCTTTAGTTGTTGCCTCTGTGATTGTTGCCTCTGTAGCTGTTGTTGCCTCTATGGTTGTTGCGTCTGTAGCTGTTGTTGCCTCTATGGTTGTTGCGTCTGTAGCTGTTGTTGCCTCTATGGTTGTTGCCTCTGTTGCTGTTGTTGCCTCTATGGTTGTTGCCTCTGTAGTTGTTGTTACCTCTATGGTTGTTGCCTCTGTAGCTGTTGTTGCCTCTGTGGTTGTTGTTGCCTCTGTAACTGTTGTTGACTCTATGGTTGTTGCCTCTGTAGCTGTTGTTGCCTCTGTAGCTGTTGTTGCCTTTGTGGTTGTTGTTGCCTCTGTAGTTGTTGTTGCCTCTGTGGTTGTTGCCTCTGTAGCTGTTGTTGCCTCTGTAGTTGTTGCCGTCTCTATAGAGCTTGATTTCTTTGTATCAAATAGTGTTGTGCTGGTCATAGGACCTGTAGTTGTTGCCATTACAGTGGTACCATCGCACATGCACAAAGCTGTTGGTGGAAAAGTAGAAGCTACACACATAATACAGAGCAGCTAGAATAATCTAAAATATAATAAATTACTGATTAAACTTTCAAGATATGGAAAGAACTTACAAAGGTTATTTTACTAATTAATAACCACAGAAAAGATCACAAATTCTATTCCCTCCAACAGGACTTGAAATTATCAAACCAAACTGCCTGCAAATTTAAGCAAACTACACCTATCTGGGGCAGAACAAAACAAATATCTCAGGATAACAAAATCCAAGCAGATGCTTCAAGCGCCATACTGGTTTCTCATGATGAACATGCCGACTACTGCATGATCAATGGACAACAATACTAATACCTGGCCATCACAAAAGACCACAAGCAACAGACTTTTAAGATGATATCTACCGGTAAACCAGAGAAATGGGACATCATAGACTAAGATCAGACCCAGACAGTCACTACACTTCCATCCCCATATAACCCCAAATCAATGTCAAAATTTCTTGAGGACAAAGCATTTGCAACTACATGTAGTTTCATCTTTTATCCACAAATGTCTGCAAGCTGCACAAAGAAACAAGCAATTGTCCCTGTAGATTAGTGATTAACTGGACAAATCTCTGATGCCTTTCAAGATTGGTCTTGAATAAGCCTTTGCCAATTTTTAATGTATCTGGTAGACCGAGTTCTTTAATTCACCTGAATATAACTATTTCAATTCTCAATACCAAAGACACTGTTGCTATACTTTTGCTTAGTTTCATGATGGAAACACCTTGTACAAATGGATAAGAATGGCACAAAGGAACAACTTTACAAGTCCATTCCAGAGATGGTGGTCACTGCACAAAAGCTTGCCCTGAATCTTGAGATTTTGTCTGGAGAATTAAAAGTGTTATGTTTATGTGCGATGAAATAACTCAGTGTACCAGTACCAGATTTTATGGAAATTGAACTAGCAAAAGGCTCAGAAATACATACATGTACATCCCATCATAGACAACTGAGGCAGAATTCAAGCAATTTCAGAGATAAAAAATCACTTGAGATTCGACACAAAACAACTACACAAAGGTTGATCTTGGGTAATACATTGCAATTTATAAAACATGCAGCCTACTGTAGCACAGCTATTAGTAGTTGTTGATCTGCTGGGGCATTTAGGCTCTAACTTCTGTTGAGCTGGTGACTAAAATCAGGAGGACCTGCTGCAAAATTTTCATTTAGAAGACATTTAATTTCTCATTTCGTTCCACCAGTTGAAAAGTTTGCATTGAAGATATCAGAATTGTGCACGGTATGTACAGGTAAATATTGGTGATTTGACTCAGATAGCAATCATGGGGTTTCAATGAAGAGTGCTTGCTGATACAGAGCTATCTGAAGTGGGATTGTGATCCCCAACACTGAGTAGATGACCAGTCGATCGAGAATGCAGTGCTGTCAGTACCAAGACTAAAGCGATAAAACTCTGGGAGGGATCAAGTTTTCTGGCCTAGTGGGAAAGCCTCATTTATGGGACAACTAAAGTTACGCTTCCTTATTCCTCATAGTTGAATTTTAGCTGTTGATGTTCTAGAGGTGTGCTCAAGTGCATTTACCAAATAGGAAGTGCAGAGGTGTGCTGTCTCAAAAAAAAAATGAAATCAGCTAAAAAGCTGAAGTCTCATACCCTTGGAGATGAACAATACTTCCTACCTTTTGAAAATTTCTATTCCTTTAAATTTTTCCAAGAATAATTTACTTTTTAATTGTTGTAAGATTTTTGTCACTTTCCATTTGAATCTGCTTGAAACAAGCCTCCATGGTGCAATTTTTATCATTTAAAACAAAAGAAAATTCTCTCTTCCTTTTCATGAATTTTGCATTTGCATAATCACATTCGGAAAAACTATTCGAATATTCAATAATTTATTTAATATTCGGATATTCGGCACGGCACTACAATAAATTAATGAATGCAAGAATATTTTTGAGAGATCCCAGTTTAAATTATTTGCATTAACAACATTTACACAAGGAGAACAGTTCAAGGAGGAATACACTTTCTTGAGCCATCGCAGACTCATGATAATGTGAAGTTACAGATACTGTATGTACCTGGCAATGTCCACAGCCCTTTGAAAACAGTGTGAAGAAATTTCACTATCAAAATGCCTATTAGCTATATGCCTCCTCCCCTTTCTGTTATTACCTTTGTAGTACTGTGGTTGTCTCCACTGTGCTGGTTGGTGTCTCTGTGGTGTTTGGTATTGTTATAATGACATTAACCTACATGCATACTTTGAATGGATTAATTCAAGCACGTGGGAATGGTAACGAGTCACATTTAAAGAAATTTAGTTCAAAAATCTGAACTGAGCATATCTTAATTTTTTTAGAGAAGTATCCCTTCCAACATGCATGCCAAGCTAAATGATTAAAAAAAAGAAACACTTGGAAACGTGATGCCCAATTCTGGAGCCATTTGCCTCTTACAAAATTAACTGGCTTTTTCTTACCTTATACCAACCTTTCTTTGGAACAGTCATTGCACTACAAGTTGTATGCAATGTCCACAAGCCAAACAGGTGACCAAACAACTTCTTCTTGGATACCTCCATGCATAATTAAAACTTAGTCTTAAATGTCCAAAATATTCTATTGTGGATAAAGACAAATACTGTACCTTCACTTGTAGGTAATTCTGTTGTGCAGTAACAAGAAATTGGTGTTACAGTAGTTGGTGTCTCTGTAGTTGATGCCTCTAGATCTGTAGCTGTTGGTGTCTCCATAGAGCTTGATGTCTTTGTATCAAATGGTGTTGTGCTGGTCATAGGACCTGTAGTTGTTGCCAGTCCAGTGGTACCATCGCACATGCACAAAGCTGTTGGTGGAAAAGTAGCTACACATAAGCTGCATACATGATACAAAGCACAGGATACTTTCAAAACTTTTAAGAAATTGATCTGCTACATCCACATGTTCCTGGAACAAATCATGGGATGGAAATTATCAATCATGTACTGTTACTATTGACTCTGGCCCTCATTAGGAATTAGTAATTTGCAGAGCAGTACTAGTGTGGTCAAATCCACTGCAAGTCCATTGTAAATCTGAACCACTGCACTAAGAAATCAATAGTTACAACCAGCACATGTATATTATTTAATTTGGTTGCCATGTGAACCATAATGGCCTCATATTTATGTTCATATGCCAGATTTCCGGCATGATGTAAATGAAGATATAGGCTGGAGGGGGATTACAATCTCCTGTGCCACAGCAGACTGATAATCAAGTCCGGTTCACATACTTGTGGGGGAAATTCCAAAGGACTTTAAAAAGAGTGTGAGGAAATGTTCACAGCACCATCAAATTACCCAAGAGATATCCCCTTCACTCCCCCCCAAAAAAAAAATTAAGGGGTGGGAAAGGAGGGCTTTGGGCAGAGAAAAATAGCATAATTTATATTTTCAGAGGTTTACCCAAAGCGTCCAGACTGTCCAGACACTCAAATCTGATTGTTAATTGGGTACTTTGAATAATTACAACTTTAATGATCGGTGTACTTGTGGTGGTTGATGGTCCTGTGGCGGCTTTCATCACTGTAGTGGATGCCACTAGAAGAAAGCAAAAATACTGACGGAGTTAGTAACAAATAGCTAAACAAATAAAAATGTATAATCCACACATCCTTTGTTATTTGACCACAGGGAAATATAGTGTTAAACAATTTACATATTTCAACAAATCTGAAAACTGGAATTAAATTTTCCAGAAAGAGACAACTGAAATACCACACATAGAAACAAAGGAAACGGAAACTGAAGTACCATGTGGAGGATGTTTGGTCACACCAAGGAAGCAAGTGTCTTTTGTGAGTTGTATGGTCCTCAGAAGATCCAGTTGTTTCAACTCAGTATTTCAAACAGCAGGCTCAAGTTTTTCGTCATATGGAGACTGTTCGTGTCCACCATGCAAACATATTATAGAAGTCATATTTAACCCTAACTACCTCAATTAAACCCCAACTGTATAGGGTTTGCAAGTTTTGGCTGATTTGGTGCCATACGTATGAACTTGTTCAAGTTTGTTGGATTGAGGACAAATGGCCAAGGGCGATCGATATGGTGTTGGATTTGGTTTGCGTGGGGACACACAGCAGTTACTACGTGTACTTGGCATGCGTGGAGTGACTGACTAGTGTTACCATTGGTTGGACAGCGCTTAATGTTCTTACTTGGAACTGCTACTCTAGTCATCTGTTTACTGATACTGATCGGTCATATGCACATCCTTGGCATGATATTCCATTGTGGGATTAAAGTAGAAGGAAAAAATTGTTTTGTCCGTGTAACATGCATGACCGTACAGTCACCAGGTACTTAATTTGCATGCTGGTCAACTCGTACGCTGACCAACTTGTACGCCGCCCAACTCGGGCGGTTCATACATGCGTCGGAGCATTAACCTTGTACAAGCACTTGCTGCCGTGTTTTCACCAAATTTACCTTTAAATGTAAATCGATTAAATGTAAATGTTTCACTGTAGAAACCAATTTTTTCTCTAATTATTATTTCCATATTAGTGTCAAAAGTAACATTGGTCACACAACATCATTTTTGGTAGCATCCTGGGAGCTTGCTCTTTATCACAAAATGCAACACAAAGTACACAACCATCAACATTACCCAGCCAATTTTACAATTGAAACTGAACTTCTCAAGAGCTCGGCAGCGCGTACTTTAAAATTACTCAAATCTCCATCAAGTTCACACTATTGCTGGGTGCGGGTGAAAGTCGGATCCCCGTTATCGGTCAAGGTAGTGACGGGAATTATTAAGAATGTTTCTTATAACATTAGTTATACTAGGCGTACGAGTTGGTCGTCATACGAGTTGGTTGGTGTACGAGTTGGCCGCGTACGGCTTTACCAAACTGCACACAAGTTGGTCGTCGTACGAGTTGGGTGGCGTACGAGTTGACCTGCTTTGCTTAATTTCGCCACCTATTGTCAACTCTGATAGGTTTTCATAGTAGGCGAAGTGGTGACAAAAAAATAAAGGACCTTGCGACAATACAGTCACGGACATTAGGCCTACATGGCACGCTAGTATAGGGCCTATTGAATTGGTACTTTCTGGGGGCATTACCTTTGGTTAATTCATGGTAACTCCATACTTCAGCTTGGATGCTCAACCTAGTGTGGCATGGGCTCTCACTCCCGATCCATCGGGAGTGAGAGTCCGTGCCACACTAGTGGGGCTAGCTCAACCCATGCTCAAACCTGAGCTGAGCTACGTCTCGCCCAGGTGGACTCCATAACCGTACTATGTTGTTACGGAGGAAGTCCAGGGTATAAATAGTGCAAACATCGAGCGAAAAGGTTTGTAACTAAAATTTGCAAAACTTCTACTTTTTCCAAGGACCGAATTTCACTCCTGTAACTCCTATGCGTCCTTATCTCCACATATGGTGGGTAAAGAAATTCGACACATCACTACCAAAGACAGAAACAGGAAAAATAAAGTCGGACGTAACGTTAACTTTTGCCATTGTTGTGGAGGCAGTTTAAGCTGTTCGCCAATGCAGTTCGTACAGTATGCGCGCGCAATAATTCGGCGTACGAGATTCCGAGCCGCGTACACGCACATCGAAACTACATGTTCTGACTGCAACCAGCTAAACTGAAGTCTAAACGAATCCACTGGCTTCGAAAACCGTCGCTCATCGGGGGCGAGGCTGTGGCATGCGCGTATGCGTTGGTGACAGTCGGCCTGCACGCAAGCTGACTACGGCCAGTAGGGCCTACGGGAAAGTTAAACTTCACGATTTGTACAAATCCTGGCTATTTTTTAGCATGTATTATGTGTCAACAGGTGGACTTAAAACAGACAGACAAAAGGTGTTCACAAAATTCGTTAGAAGTTAAGGGACCCGGCAGTTCCGTGTCGAGGGGAGAGGGTATTCAAGGCTTTGGCACATTTCTGTTGCTAGCAATTTACTAATATCTGTTGATTTGTTCCATTTTAAAAGTTATACCGGATACATTTTTTTAGAAATGGGGAACTTTTCCAGAAAGCTATGACTAGATAAATATTTTTTTTTAATAAACTAGACTGATATGAGAGTCAAAACAGCGATGAACAATCATGATCTCTTGGGCCTGAATTTGAAAACTTTGAGGTTTAAACTTCGACACAGTCTAGCGATCTGTCCATTGCTCTAAAATCCAACTCGTCACTGCCAAAGTTACCAATTCAGTCTGCGAATAAAAAAAGGAATGGCGACCAACAGCACGATCAGTTTGTGCGTGATCGCTACTTACCGCACGTGCGCGCGTCAGTATACTACCTCATCTGCATACTGTTTTCCTGATCAGTATAGCATGATCGCTCTCGCCTGTTCATCACGTCATCATGCCCTCAATGTAATCCTCTTTTTATTCTTCAGTTATCAAGATAAGTTACTGTTTCATTTTAACAAAAATCGGATCTCTACAATACTGTGTATTTATACATCTTTAACCAATAAAACTCTACAAACAAATTGAACACGTTAATTAAACACTGCAAATCGACAGATTGTTGATGAACGTCTTCCCGTACAACTACAAGAACCCTGCATATAGACACGCTAACCAAGGTAGATTGTAAAATAGCAGGTTGCGTCGCAAATTGTGTTCATAAACCGAGATTTAAAGCAGAACAAAATATGAACATTTTAGGGGTAACCAATAGTGGGTTAATTGGTCAGTCTGAAGCCCCCGATCCGACAAAAACAGAACTACATTTTTTTTTGGAAGGGCTGCGTAGCACCGTGGTCAGAATATCGACTAGAATATAATATCAAATCAGTGCTCAACTGAATCTGCTTGCCCTGAAGAAGGTACTCAGTTACCGAAAGCTCGGCAATCATATATTTCAGAGCACTGATTTGATATTATATTCTCGTCGATATACTATTTTTCATGTCGCCTCGACCTACGTCCAACCTGGGCTAAGCTACATGTACATCATGTATCCACGAGGATGGTATAATGAAGCACTTCAAGACTTTCTGCTGAACCGATGGTCAACAAATACATATAATGACATTTTCACGTTATGTTGCTTTTCTCTGAACTAGTCTTGTATGACGATGATCCTTCAGGCCTGACCTCATGTAGTTTTCTCTGCACAAGCCAAGATAGCATAATGGTGCACCAATTCAGACGCGCCAGGCAGAAAATTTGGGAGCGTGACACACTTTGCCAATAGGCTGAAAAGTACGATGACCAGGACTAAACTATTATCTTGACAAAAACAAAGTCCTTGGTGACAAAAGATGTAATTTCTTACTTAAATTTTATGCTTTTGAAACAAATGATAAATTGTTATAAAAGCAACTTCATAAAATTTTGGACGGGCTTGAATTAATCAGGTGTGAGGTGTTTATGCTTCATTAGGTAACATGTTTGGGCTTAATTTTTCATAAAAAATCAATACATAATTATTATGTTCAATAGTTGTCATGGATCAACTATATTGAAATGAAATTCGATGCAATAAAATAAATCTGCAACTAAATAAATGTCACCCACCAAAATAAATCAACTGGGAAAACGGAACTCAGATGACAGCACTGGGAAAAATAGCTCCTTTATGATTATTTAAGGAGTCCTCACATGGCAGAATTGAGGCCTTTTCGCCATTTCTGGTCACTGGAAAAGTATATTTTGATAAAGATATACTTGGCAATGTCCGAGTACCGTCAGCCATCAAATATGTTAGACAGGGCTATCATTGAACTCCGATGAAAAAAGCTGTTGGCCTTATCAGTTAAAATATAAATTCCCCCAGAATCGTGAAAATGTAATCACATGTGCAACTTATTGCAACCCTTCCCTAAACTATTTGGGACAGTTGTTTTCTCCGGGTTGTTTTCTGCATGACATCATTTTTTTTTTGTATCCATTTTATGAGAAAAACATGATACAAAGGACTCCATAACAAATTTAGAAACCGAGATAATTTTGTTAAGTGAAGTGGAACAGCTGCTTAAGTCTGTACTAGTGGATGTGTTATAGGCCTAAAACAGATCGTAAACCATACATATACATGTACTATATAGGGAACTGGTTACAATGCGAGTTTATTGAAGGATTGGGTTTTTTTAAGGGAGGAGTGCTTATCTCAAATTATTATGGTGTTCAAGGCACACAATTATAGTCTGCAGTTGCAAGAAGATCAAATGTCTAAGGGAAGTAAAACCCACAAACCATATAGTTTCAATGTTCATGTGTGAACACCTGGCCAATATTGGAAGCTTTAGCGTTTTTCTAAAAGGCACTTCTATATTGGCAAGCACAAGTGACATGCAGACATATGTAATTACTTTAGAATCATGTTCATTTCACATCCTCACATGTAAAAACACATGAAAAAAATTGTTTTAACACCACCCTATTCTAAATATCCATATCCCGCATCTGTGCCTTAGAATCAAGAGGAATATGGATTCAAACAAGTGAGTTTCCAACATTTAAGTCTACATTCAATTGAACATCGATAATCCAGAGCCAACTAAAGCATAATTAACCTTTAGTTTACAGAATTAAGTCTTTATGCGTCAGTATTTACCATGGTAGTGGGGCAATTAATAATTTATTATAGGAATAACATTTAGCGAATTCTATTTATAGTCATTTTTTGAAGAATCGTAAGAAGAAGAACAGAATTTGAAACGCCACTGTGGGATATGCTTGCTTCGATACACGGAGGCTGCACTCAACGTGTGAATCCCATTAGAAACTGGGAAGTGTTGTGCCAAATTACTGTCCAAACAGCATTTCTCCCAAACCAGTTTGACTCATAAAAACGAAGTTTCATTTCAAGGGGTTAGTATTGGGAAACGAATTTGAAAATAAAGTAACCGGATCCGGTTACTCTTTTTTCTTGTGTATGAGCACGTTCATATAATTCCATGATGTGGATAATGGCACATTGACTGGAAGGTGTTTTGCTTCATTTTTTGTTTTGCCCAGGTTTTAGTTCGTGGAAAAAATATCGTATTTTTGCTGAATAGCCTTCAGTCGAAGCGAGCACGCAGGAGCTTTCGGCCAACACATTTGCGAATCCTGAGAGCTCTCGGGAGTGGTATGCGTGCCGCACAGTGATTCTGTAGATAGCTTCACTATAGACTATTGCTGATCACGTCAAGCGGAGCACGGTGCTTTTGCGAAAATGTGAAGATAAGCATTGTCAGCAAGTGGAGGAATTTTTATGGGGTTACCGGGAAGGTAACCCAGATACGCCCAGAAATCCATTGTCAAAGTCTGCCACCAGCGTCACACTCAATTCATGAAGAATAAAGGCTCAAGTGGTGAAAGATTATGTGCACTTTGAGAATAGTCAACAAACGAGTAAAAACTTTAAATCACCTTTCAAAACAACACACGAATTTTTATATTTTCTTTAGGTGTACATGTTTGTGAAATTTGGAAAATAATACTGAAGTCAATAAAGGAGGATTTGAGAGGACTGTGCCCCCAACAAGTCAATGTGCGCCTACAACTGCCAATTGAACGCCGAGGCTATAAGAGGAGGCTTGTAAAAGTGTGTGAAACTTCAGTCTTCAATGTATTAAGATTAGTGTATTGTGTAGTTTTGTATCAAATTTGATGAGTGAATCATTAATACTTTTAATAAAGCCTTCAGACTGTAGCATAGCTTGTATCAATGTGGTGCAAGTTAACCACTATTTCCTGTCGTGTGATACATGTAATACATGTCAAAACACATGCATCAGAGCCCTCATACTTGAGGCCTAGACGAACACAAAAAACTTCTTTAGTGCGTGCGTATTAGACGTTCGACCAGCACTTAGGCGGAATATAAAAAAAACATGGTTCTCGTGCGGATTTTTGAAAAAAAGGAGGAAGGGAGACTTTATATTTTTGTAAAGATGGCCGTCATTTTAAAACTTCCTGCAGCCGTTAGTGTTTCTTCTAATGAAAGACAAGTTGGACAAAAGTGCTGAACATATTTAGTGTCGTTTAGTGTTGTATTGGTCTATAATGAACAGTTTTTAGATACATTTACATTAACCACCAAAAGACATGTTTTGCGACCGAGAGTCGATTTAAGTGGTGTACAAAGTGATCGACAGAGTTTATACTGAAAACTTCGACTCACCTATTCTGCAAATATATGTATTTATTTTCCGATGAGTTTGTGGACTTTTGGTGGTTTTTAACCGTATTTTTAAAAAAATAAAAAAAAAATTTAAAAATCCAGGTGGCCTCCAAAAAGGTAGTAGGCGGGGACGAGAAACATGTTGTTTTTTATTTCCTTTGTGCGTTGGCCTGCGTGCCTCAACGAATGAACAGGTAAACTTTTTTCAATGAAAAAAAATTCCCGGCTTCAGCTCTTTGTGAACATTTCAATGCAGTTCGAAGTTTATTCGAGATACGCCCAAAAAGCATTATGCTCAAGTAAACAAAATCACCTCAGGGTCTACATGACATATGTGGCGACATCCATAATGGCACAGGGTTCCCAGGTTTTTCACTTATTTTTGAAACCTAGGCTACACGTGATTTGACAACAATTTTTCAAATTCCTGTATGAATAGTAGAAGTTGTTTAAGCGCCCTTTAAAAAGAGATTACATTCGTTCGTTAAAAACCCTCAAAGACCCGGGTTATTTTGACCCATCTCATTGCGGGGGGGGGGTGAATTTCGCCCCATTCATTCATTCATTTATTCATTCACTCTTTATTATTTTCCCACATCACTTGACAAATTTTCAATACATATAATTATATTCCGGAGTTATTCATAATGATGTGGACGGAGATCCCCCCCAAAAAACAATGCTTTTCGAGTACGGATCCTCCTATTGTAAACTAAAAGTTAACTTTGAACCTTAACTGAAAAAAGTTAACTTAAGCACTTAACACACTTAAACGAATCATTAACAAGACTTTAAGACAATCGACAAGTTTGAACCTCAGCTGGAAAAACAGTTCCAGGAGGTATCAATACATTAAAGAAACATTAAACAAGACTATAAAACAATCGACAATACCAGACTTCAATCAAAGAGGTGGAAGAATATTAAAAATCGTTGGCACATGTACATGTTTACATTAGCCCTCTGCATTATTCAGAATTCAAGTAATTGGACAAAAGATAATTGCGAGGTTTGGATTTAAATAAGGGGAGACTACAAATGGTAGTGAGAGAATTATGTAGGGAGTTCCAGTACTTTGGACCTTCATGACGAATTGTCTTTTGGAAAATGGTCGTTCTTGCAAATGAAGAGTGAAATTCTCAAGACTGTTTAGTAAAATAATGGTGAATAGTTTCATTTCTACAAAGCACTTGTGTATTTGTTACCGGTATTTAAACAGTGCATGAAAATTGAAGACAATAAATGTCACTGACCTTAAGAGTTTTAAAAGTGTTTGTAAAATAGAGAACTGGTATGTTCTGACACATTAACAGAATAAATTACTCTAGCTTAGAGCTCGTTTTGTAAGTTGTGAATTCTGCTAATATGCTTAACAGCACAATTTCCCTACGCCAGAATCCCATGGTTTAAATATGGCAATATTAATGACTTATACAACATGAAGAGGACTTTCTGTTGGAAGAAGGCTTTGAGCTTACTAATGATACCAATAATTCTTGAATAAAAGTACAAACATTATTGATTGGTATGAGTTTTCCAAGAAAGATTAGAATCTGTGTACTCTCCCAAGAATTTCATCTCATTAGAATAATTTTTTTTTTACATTATCAGTATAGATATTTGGAAAACTGGAGCATGGTTTGTTACTGAACAGCATACATAATAGTTTTCTTAATATTGAGGGATACCTTATTAGCTTTGAAACAATCAGGGATTTTAAGGAGTTCTTAATTGGCAAAGTCTGCAAGCACATCAATATTATTATGACTAATAAAAAGATAACTTCATAACTCGGCTGTGCCATTCTAAAAAATATTTCAAACTTGACATATATATAAAAACACTTCTTATCATGACAAATATGACGGCTGACACAATCAAACCAGGCCTGTTGCCTGACTAGAGCATGGGGGTGGGTCGTCAAACCGCAAAGTGGAACTTTTGGCATATGAATACATATTTTTATACGAAGGCCTACCATAATGTGCTTTTAATCAAGTTGCATCTTAACTTGTCGCGAACCGAATGATGGATGTAAGACTTGTAGACTTCAGTTTTCAATACGTGTCATAAATCGGCCTGGCATGAATTTGCTCGTCAGCCAGCGCCCTGACTCGGGCGCTGGCTGACGAGCGAATGATATGAACATTATTATTAAAATATCTCTTAAAAATTCAACAAAAATTTTAGAAGTTCTAAAAAATTGATAAATTCTAGTAAATAGCATAATTGTTACCTCCACTTACTTACCTAACTAAAAATTGAAAAAGTATATAGTTGGGGGGCATTTAAAACTTTAAAAAGTTCATTTTGCACTTCGGAAAGAAATCGGGTCAAAATAAAATTTCCTCGTTACTTTGTAGGGGATATATGAATCGACGTTAATGGATCAGAACATTCTAAGTTTGATTAAATTCCACCTTTCGGGGGACTGGAGGTAAAATATTGCTCCATACACAATCGTTAGAAGCGAAATTCGACAAGCCCAACGTTAGGGTCCACGCCACTTTTGGGTGTACGGAATCTCCAAGTGCAACGTAAAGCAGCGCGCAAACGAGTGTGTCATTAAACCCAAACTTTCTCAAGTCCTCGAAATTACCTATTTAGGCGGGCTGGATTAGTGTCATTGCTGGTTGGTGGACCATGCGGCAGTTCCTCTTTCTTTTTAACAATTTACTGGACATAACCAGTGAAATAACAAACAACATGGATAACACAACCGTAAAAGACAAAAACGAACAGACCCACCACACGATTTGTGAGGTGAACGATACTTACGGCACATTTATAAGTCTATTCATTCTCTCTTGACTGGTTTCCTTCATTTCCAACACGTAAGTAGAGACAATGTAAACGGCAACCAACGAAAACATGACCGCGTTGCCTTCGCACCTGCAGAGCGCTGTGCCGCTTGCGCGCGTGGCTTGGTGGCGGCGACGGTCCGGTGTAGGCTGCACTGAGCTGAGACACACTGCAGCAAGGTGGCTACTGACTGATTTCATTCTTCAAATTTTGCCGTAGGCTATAAGCCGCCCAGAGTATAAGCCCCGGGACATCTTTTTAGCGTGAGAATCAACGTGTAAGCCGTGGCTTGTATTCCGAAAATTACGGTATATTAAAAATAGGCCTATGTATTTAAAAAAAAAAAAAAAAAGACCAACTAGCGGAACTCAAAAGCGAGCGGGTGGTTTGTTTCGAAGCCCCAACCCCCAGCCTACGGGCCTCCAAACATAGGGTTTGTTGTTGTGGTCAGGGAGTTGAAATTCAAGGATGTGTACCAACCCACGTGCTTTGCACTTCGCAGTGGAAAAATTATACATTTTTTTCGAGAGAAAAAAGAATCCTCGATGCTCGATTTTCACAAATGGGTTGGGAAATGACTACAAAAGCCCAATCGTGCTAAAGACAAAAACATCAGTGGAAAACTGATTCGTTATTACGAATTAGTTGACCACTGATGTTTTTCTTTCTGTGGCACGATTGGGCTTTCTTGAATGACCACAACGAGTTACTCTAAAACTCCAAAGTATATGGAATTCCATATCTGCCGTCGCCCGTCGCCCGTCGCCCGTCGTCCGTCGCATTTTGCTTTTTATTGTGTCCTAATTCTGCCATTTACCAGTTCCAAACATGCCATTTTCCGTCGTGCGTCGTCCGTCGTGCGTCGCCCGTCGTCCGTCGTGCGTCGCCCATCAAATGGGTTGCATAGGACATGCAAAAGTCGTTATTTAACAAATGACAAGGTGATGATTCCATTCACTTCTAAAGATCTTTTTCGAATAAGGCAAGTACAAATCCCACCTGAAAAGCATATACTAGTCACATAATTAATTCCAATAATGCTAGACTACCCCTGCCCCTTGACAAGAAAATATCGCCTCTCTGAGAATTCAACCAAGTGTTTTTTTGGGAAAAACATTTTCAGCAAAAATGTTCCGGCCAACTTATCCACAGTGTTATTCTAATTTGCATGCTGTAAAAATGTGCGGACTTATTTTCATCAAATTCCAGGAAGAAATCTGCCAACCGATACAGATATTCTATCTTGTCCTCTCAATTTCACCTTGAAATCCAGAAATACTAGACGTGCTGTGGATAACAAACTGTTCATTAAATGTATTGTTAAGGGGCAATTACCACTTGGTTTAAGTTTCAGAAAATATGACGTGTTGGTTTTTGTGGGTGGTATGCCATGGTGGATAAACCAATGAGAACAGGTTGTCCAGCACATCAGCATTATTTATGGGGCTAACAAGTAACGTTACTGTTTAAAAGACTTCTGTGAGCCAACCCGCAAATAAAGTCATGTCTAATTTGGAGTATACAGCAGATTTCATCATAGGTATACCCGCCCTCAAAATAATGTTGAATCAGTTCGTCTCTTATGAAAACTATTGGGAATCAAACATTGTAAATAATCTATTATTTACATTCCGTTCTGTGGGATATCGTGCAGGGACAGACAGAAATATCACATAGGCTATAGACGTAAAGTCAGGCTGTTAACGAGTAAAGTTATGTCTAGAGTAACTAAGTTATCAAGAAAAACAATCTACCCTAACAAAAGTCTATTTTGTTAATTTATTTATGTAATCAAAATGGTATTTTTTCATATACACGTTACTTAACCGATGTCAGGATATTATTTCTTCTTTCAATTGGAGTTTGGCGCAACTGCAAAAACGAATACATGTACATCTTCTAGTTCTATTGCTAAAGTGAGAGTCAGGCATGGTGGATCGATCGAACAAGGACATATACATGTGAAACGATCAAGGGTCAAAGTTAAAAATACCACTGCGCAATCGTGAAAAAAAAACGACGGGCGACGCACGACGGGCGACGCACGACGGGCGACGCACGACGGGCGACGCACGACGGACGACGCACGACGGGCGACGCACGACGGCAGATATGGAATTCCATACTAAAGGGCTCAGCTCCTTAAAAAAAGCACTGCGGCAATATCGGAGAAAATGTAGGGGGGGTCGAATTCGACCCCCGGATCTTAAAGGGTTAATACCGGCAAAGGAGAATGGACGCAACTTTGCCCGAGCCACGTACCTTTGGGGTCCAAACAAGTTTAAATTTGAACGATTTTTTCAACAATTCTACACTTTAAAAACTCCCGGGTCGGATTGACCCAGATTTGGGTCCCATTCGGCGTGAACCCTTTCTGGGTCAAAATGTGACCTCTTTTTCGGGTCATATTGGACCTTTTCCGGGTCATAATTTCACCCAGAAAAGGGTCGTGCCAAAATGGGACCCAATTCTGGCTCAATATGACCCCGGGAGTTTTTAGAATGTACCCTTTGTTAGTAAAACATCTCCTCTCATGTGCATTGAAAAATCTCCTTATGAAGAATTGCGCACGTGTAGAGCTTCCTGCGTGCATGGGGTGGCGCACAGCTAGCCAGAGTTTAAAGCCGACCACGTGACGGAATGTTGACCAATAGGAATGGCTAAACTATCTGAAGTATTTTTGAATCTAATGTAATGTTTTGTCAACTCAGTCTGTACTTTGAACAAATCTACTCCAGTGTCACACTTTAATTTTAAGTTTTGACCCAAATTTTACAGGACGACTCGTGATCTGTAGATTGTAGTTGACGTATACTGCTATTATTTTGTTACATTTACAGAAACAAATTTCAGGGAGACAATTATCCCTGTTCATACACTTTTTCAGAAGAACTGAGAAGAAACAGACGTGTTCTTTACACTAGTCTAAGTTGGGTCCCCTCTTGATTTGTCGCCTGACATTTTTTTCAAGAATCCTGAAGAAAATGCTGATTACTCAACTCGGAACATTATTTCGGTTACAATACGTTGGGATGCGTGTATACATAATCATGTTTGTCGATTAGGTCAACATCAACAAAGTTTCCGCAAGCAACAATATCCACGTGTGAAATGATCGAACGATAATACAAACTAAAATCCATTTGAACTTGTCACTTGCCGATGGAAAACACTGCATAAAATTTGTAAATCTGCAATGCTGTAATAAAAATCATGTCCTACTAAAGGAAAAATGAGTTCCCCTGATGTTCCAATGGAAGATAACCAAATGACCAAGGCTGTCTACTTGTTCTCTGAGCGCTAGCGGCAGGAGTGAGCGACTGCTGTCTGAGACTGGGGAGGCCTCCACTCGTGTGACTTCACTCTCTCCCATTAACTCGTTCACTCCATTGGTTATGTAGGGCTGTTTGATTACCGTGGGTACACCCAATGTACCAGCCAAGCTGAGCTGGCTGTTCGGTTGGTAGGCTGAACGACCAGTCATACAAACGAAGCTCCTACAAACTGCTTGTCGCAGAGAACTTTAAATTCAAAAGTGAACATCTACTTTTCTCCTATCAAAACCCCAACAAAAACACCGACGACGGGAAAAAAACAACGACAAGAAGAAAAAGCAGATCGGCGGTTATGTAAAACGCAGTGTGGTAGTTTGATGCCAGGAGACAGGCAGATTAACTTTTGCCAAGATAGAGTTTTGTACTTTCTGGCTTTTTTGCCGGTATAAAGGCAGAATTCACTTGCTATTATACAATCGATGAACAAATTCTCTCCCTCATTCTTACTACTATTATATTATATAAAAGTTGATTGAATAGTTTGAACAAATTCATTTTTTCTACTTCGAGCTAGAGAAAGAGCGTTTTCGTCACGAAAACTGCAACTGAAGCTGGAAATGTGCTTTTTCTGCGATGTCAAAATCTGAGCACATCATTGACGTTATCAAAAGTTGTCTGCTGCCAAAGTGTCCTCCAAAAGTTGACGGTTACACGTGTATTCAACCTCTCTTCAGTTTATGCCGACTTTGAGGATCCGTCTTGTCGAAATTTCTTGTGGTTCGGCGGTAGTGTGACTATAGTGCCCAGCAAAACATGTACAAACAAAGTTTCTGTCAGATGAATTAGTTTTGTTATGTTTTTGGAAAGGTCGGTTGGATTCAGTTGAACTGGAGAAGGCTGAAATTATTCCTAAAAAATTGTGTTTCCCTAAGTCCTGGTAAAGTCATACAATTAAATGTATGTTTTCGGCGATGCTATTTTTTTAATTAAATTTCAGACAGGAAGACGAAAGCTTAGGTCTTTGGACAGGGCAATTTCTTTATTAAGCAAAAAAGATAACCATCCCAAAATTAATAAATTTCATCTATTCTCTTCATGCTAAAGAGTGTAAAACTCACTCTCTAGAAGAGTGCGTCCCTTAAATAAAACCACTCCAAAAAGTGAAAATCACTCTAAATTGTAAAAACATTCTACAAGGGTACAACCACACTTAAAAGAGTGACAATTATTCTTAAGGGGAGCAACTTCTCGAAAAGGGTAAAATCCACCCTAAAAAGAAAAAAAAAATTCTACAAAGAGTGAAATCCATTGCAGAAGAATGAACTCTCCGCTCCACTAAGAAACTCATTCTACAAGAGAGGCATTTTAAAGGACAACCCGAAAAGGAGTTGTAATTTATATAGCTCCTCTTTTAGAGTGATTTTCACTCTTTCAGGGTGTTTTTGAACTCTTAATCATAAAAGAGCCCAGGGAGGAATGCAAAAGTGTTTCGATATCGCCGCCGCACATTTTTCTTCAGCAGCTGAGCCCTAAGGAGTATTTAGATCAACTCTTTACAGTCATTTTGACACCAGTTTTGTGAAAATCGAGCACACTATTCTTGCGCAGGGCGCTTTTTTTTCGAGACAGATCGGCTAAAAATGTATAATTCAACTTCATTACTCAGTGCACGAGGGCTCGCACGCATGTAGCCTTTAACTTCAAATGACAACAAAACGATATAGTTTGATTGGGTGTAAACTTCACACTTGTAATGATAAACAAATGTTTTTACATGCTTGCCAAGTATCAAATAAATCGAGAATAGTACAGCTGAGTTCTTGGGAGGTGGGACCCACCCCCTGGTGTGACATGGACCAAAATAACCCAGCTCTTTGAGGGTTCAGAGTAGGTTTTCACTCTTTTGAGAGTGAAGTTTCTCTTAAAGAGAGTAGCAAGTTCGCCTAAGATAAAGTCCATCAATGTCTCAATTTTTTTCTATTTATATTCACATTCCGCAAACTGAGCTAAAACGGACGTCCACAAATTAATTGAAAAAATCCTAACCTGATTCTCCTCCCCCCTATTGAATGAAACACCCCCGCAAATCCCATCAACGCGCTAATGACGGCATTTCAAAGTCTTCATTCCATGGTCGAGCGAGAAAGGTTGAAAAAGTAGACGACCACTTTCAGCACTGGGACGAAAATGCTCTCGGTCTGACAAAGGGGCAGACTACGGTACTTTGCCGAAAGTCTGCGTCTCTCGTAGCAGAAAGCAGATTACTACTTTTAGACTACAGTATTGCAGTCTAAAGGACAGATTAAAACCATATTTGCATAGACAGGCGTTTGGTTAATATTCCTCAACTTATCATTATTGGATATCTTTGCTTGTTAGCGCCCTGAGCACCGCTCGCGGCGGACACTGGCGCTCTATAAATATTCATTATTATTATTACTCGGATTGAAGACAAATAACAAAAATGTTCAAAATGTGAAACCAGCTTTTTTGGGTGTGGTAGCAAAGGGGAAGATTGTTGTTTTATCCTCCACTGCGAGGGGGAAAAGTAAAATCTGCTTTTCTGTTGTCAGAGAAGCCAAAAAGCATGCAGAAAAGATATCAATTTCACACTAACGTTCATTCCCCCTTTTCAGCAAGTTTGAAAGTACAAATAAACAGATGCTCACTTTTCAACCTTTGTCCGACCTTTGCGCCTTCTCCTGATGACATAACACCAAATTTTTACGAAACTGAACATAAGTGAGTGTCAAAAGGTGAATACTAAGTATGTTTGGGGTAGGCTAAACAAGAGGAAATTGAATACTCCTTGCCGACAGCGTGCTCACGGTTTTAATTACAGAGAAAACTTTCAAATGTATGAATGTGACAAAATTTATTCATCCGAGAAATGTTTAAAATAGCTAGGAAAACCAACAGAAAAAGGAAAATCCCCTACAATTAGAGGAGAAAACAATTGTATTCCAAATTATTTAAGTGTACGATACGAATCCGCTTACACAGGATGAAAACACTACAAACCCTAATAACGATTGCGATGAACTCTTTCAGAATGCAAGGTAATGACTGAGTTTATAGGACTGCGATTACTGCCAATAAACCATAATCAAAAACGGAAATATCTGCGGACAAAATTATCTGCTAATGATTCTATTGGACTTTGAAAGTATTTAGATTTTGTTTACACATCAACGAGCAAATAATTTTTAGCGTGCACTAAAACAAACTCTGAATCAATTCTTTTAATAAAAGACTAACAATCAATTATAACCGAACGGTTAACTAATTGATGTTTACGGCAGCACAAAAAACTTCAGGTTAAAGATCAGGAAAACTATCAAAATGGCTGCGTCTGAAAAATCCCTACTTTTTTTTCTTTAAGTGTTATTTCCAGAAGTAAAAGTTTCTCAGGAAGAGGGAAAAATTGTTTAAAAGTTACCGCTCATTCCATGAACTGGTCGAATGAACACAGCACACAGCACCACAAGGGCAAAAGTTATAGCCCGTTGCGTTTTCCGGCGTCTAATGGGCATCTTGCCTGACCAGCAAGTGGCAGTCCTTCAGTTTCAAAATCTTACTTTATCCGTCTACGCTTGAAATGTCCCAGTCAGAAATGTTCAACCTTCTGAGCATGGAATAACGTTTTCTGAGTGCTGCGCACTTTGCCGAATTAACGTCCTTATATACGCAGGGCCCCGTTCCTTGCTGGCCGGTTCGATCGTGTGATTGGTTACTTCCCGACCGCGTGATTTATGCCCGCTGAATAACCGCGTAAGCCAATAATCGTGATGTTCTAGTAACATTGTATGTTTTGCCCCCCCCCCCATTTCTCTAGCGCCATGCCTAAGCGCACGTTATACAAGCATACATAAATGAATACAAAACCGGGGTTTTGATTTGTGCCCCGTTCACGGAGTACAAATCACGTTGAAAACTGAAATCCTGCAGACTGTCTTTAGAAATCTTAAGACAGTATCAATGTTCCGTAGTGGCGCTATCTTTTAGAGTTTTTATCGAACGTCTAAAATTTCAAAGCTTTTTCCCCATAGTGCACAAAACTAGAGTCGTGGTAAACTCCAATTAAGTTGAGACTTTGCACACTTAATCTTCTCGAAGAATATGTTTTAATTCCTTTCATTTGTAATATAACAATTAATGCTTATAATTCAAAGGAAAGAATAATTTCAAGTGAAACATGGAATGGAACATTTGGTCTGTCACCCAAAGAGGAAAGAAAACGACGCCTGAATAAATGCAGACAATGCCTGATAACAAGTATTTACTTACTGTTGTGAACATAAAGGTAATATTTTTGTGAGTTGGTTTTTTGCTTTGAACTGACGCCAGCTGGTGTTTACCAACAATCAGTAGGCAAAAGCTTTGACCGTGACGTAGAAGGAAAAGGTTTAGCGCTAGTTCAGTGTGGGACAACATACGCAACAAAGAATCAAACACAAACCCACCCACCCCCCCATTTAAATTTTTTTTTACAATTCCAAAAGGAGTCAAACACACAGAACTGAAGGAGCGACATGTTTTTCCAAACCATGGAACTCAATAGAACAGTTAAAAGTTCAATTCAGTTCAACTGAAATCAAGCAACGCCCAGTATACATTATTCCTGTTCTTGCATCACTGCACACACTTCAGTATAGGCACACACCTGAAACCTCACTGAGGTGACCTCGTATACAAAAGGTGTATGGAGGCCCTGGAAAACTTATGCGAAGTCAGCAAAATAGCCATGGAACATTTTGCCAAATTTCGGAAAGTTAGCTAATACAATCAGTGGCAGTTTGAGGTTTGAGCACGTTTACAATTTACTATTCATTTGAACCATGACACAATCACGTTGAGGCTCTGCCAGGGATTCAATTATACGTACCACTTTTTGCCTTTTTTCAAAAGTGTAGACAGACTGAACAAAACTGAACCTACAGGTAGAGTTTAATGACAACTTATATTATTAATGTTTTAGCCTGTACTTGGAACAAACTGTGCATATTATGCTTTCAGAATTATGTCCTGAAGTCACTGCTTCATAATTCACAAATTTATTTACGCAGCATCTAAGTTAAGATTATTATGTGAGTAAAATAGTTGGATTTTCTACCCATATTATAAATATATCATTAATGCTTGATAACAAAAAGTTGCAGCACCATAAATATAAGTACACGATGAGAAAGATGCAACTATGGATTGCTTTTGTATTTACTGAGAGGAAAACAACAATGTTTTTGCACTGTTACTAATTGTATTCAAACAATTGCTTGAAAACAAATCTGAAGTAAACATCAGGTTCAATATTTAGAAAAGTTTCATGGCAAAAGGTTTGAAAAGTTTCATGGCAAATTATTTTCACCCTAAAGAGGACCTTGTACCAACTTTTTGGATTTTTAAAAACAACTCTTTGTTCCTGATAACTTTTTAAGTTTAAAAGCTTTCAAATTACCTTCCAACCACCTACACACTTGATAATATGCAGACCTATCTGAGTAAAGCCCTACAAGATAGAACAAATAAGGTACACACATTATGTATGAAAGCAATATACCCATGACTGACTTTAGCAAGTAGGCTACAAAATGCCCTCTATAGTTCTAAAAGTGTGGTGAGGACACAAGATATAATTCTACGGAGGACAGTACCCGGTAACCTTTTATGCTACAAACCTCAAGCCACAAACTTCCGACAATGCTCTATTCTGATCTCTGACATCTAAAGGTAGTGAGAGAAACTGGGATTGTACACAACAGGACCTGCAGCACTGGCTTTTGTCTGTAAAACAGCACAGAGAAAATTTTCGAACAAACCTTAAACAATCAATTAATTCAGAACGAAAGAAACAATTCTTTCAGTGAATTAGCTCTCTTCCTAGTACTGTGTTTTCTGCAGTGATTGCACGTGTGTTTTAACAAGGGAATAAAAATATGTGCTTGGCTGCGTTTAAGACCACTTAGGACAATGAATGCAACAAATGCCCCAGCTGTAGGCCAGGGCATTATCAGCATTCAGTTTCCTGAGCCGGTATTCCCAGCAAACCACATATTTATTCCCATTCACAAATACCTCTTTAGTCACAGTCAAAAGCAGTCAACATAAGATGGATTTCCAATGATTTGGTTCTAGAATTTTACTTTCAGTTTCCTGAACACCCTTCCTTTTTATGGAATATTCCTTGCACAAATTGTCCAATTGGCATGTGCATGGCGAGCCGCCTACACACAGACTTTTAACCAATCAGAATCGAAACTGTCTTGTACCCAGGTGCCAGTACGTGATTTATGCAGCGGGCATTATCACTTCTCAGCGGGCATCATCAAATATTAATACACGGTCAAGTTGCACGTTGTTGAAGACTGTTTGAGGTATTTATGCAAAAATTAAAAACAATAAATGAATCACAGACTTTTGTGTCTTCCAAAGCATTTAGTAGATCATAGTGAAAAAAACTTCAAGTAACACGGTAGCCTTAATGGCAACAAAGCATGTGTAGAATGCAAGATCAGATTGTTACCATCATAGTGATGCAACAGTACAAGTCTGACTGCAAATTAACAATGTCTAAATTAAATGATTTGAATTACATGTAATGACAACTTTAGGGCAGTCGTTTTGCAGGAAGTTGAAACTAGAAATTTCAAACTCATCAACTGTTGATATTCAAACTCACCAATGGATTGTTAATGTATGATCCTTCCATTCCTGAAGCAACATATGGCCGAATAAATTCTCGACGACTGGACAATCCCTATCAATCAGAATAAAATGAATTAACAACTCAACAGGTGGATGGGTAACAGCAGCCTATGAAATGAAATTCATGTATTTACATCACTGTGTCAAATGCCATGCTGGTTTTGACAATCACATATTGCTTGGGTGCACATAGCTTTGTTACTAAAAAATCATTCATTGAACCACAAGTGATATTATCTTTGGTAGTTAACTGTTTATTCTTTTTTAATCTTACTAAGGCTGTGAAGGAGTTATTTATCCATTGTGCAGATTTTTATATTTTTTTTCCTCCAAAAGAGTGATCCAAGGTTTCATTTAGTAGCCTACCTGCTTCATGTATGGAGGCCAACTTATTTGATGCCTCAAATGATCTTTTCTCATTTCATTGGACATGCGGTATGTATCATCTGGATGTGTGTTGCGATGATCATGAATAGGAACAAATGTTGTCACTGGTTTGCTTGGGTAGTCTCTCTGAATCAAACCTCTTGCATACTGACGTGGTTGAAGGAACAAGAAACACAGGAACAGACCCACAATGGAAAAAAGGAGGAGAACACATCCAACAACGATGAGGACTAAGGCTAGAGTAGATATTCCACCTGAAATATGAAGAGAATTATGTCTTATTAATTCATTGTTTGCTAGAGAAACTTAGTCACAAGTTAAACTGAGATAAGGAGCATGTCTCTAAAGCCAGTGTGCTTTTTGTTCATTCTGAAAGAGTCAATGAGGAAATTTGTGTAAGCAACCATCGTTCATTCTTTTATTTTTACTTCGTCCAGTTTTACCATAATTTGTCAGTGATTTTTGTACAGGACAGTACAGCAGAAAGAAAATAAGGGACATGTTGTGCATGCAAAAATGATGAACGCAGTTCCAAATCCTACACCCAAACAGGGCATAACAGGGGAGACACAATTGTTACAGATGTCACCCATGACAGAATGGGACAGCTTACTGGAATTTGGAAAGGTTCTTTGGCAATGTCCAGACAAGATGTTACTCCCTGCCAATTGTCTAATTTAGTTGAATTTGTTCAACTTAACCTAGTTGGTGAAGATGAATTCAGCAAAATGACATGCATTGCTCTGCAGTAAATATGTATTTCATTTTGTTCTCTTGCATTCCTAAAATCTATGACTGTGGTACAACCAAACAAAATGTACAATGTATCACCTTGAGGAGTTTCTGTAGTGATTGGTGTCACTGTTGATGGCTCTGTAGGAATTGTAATCACTGTGTCACATCGCTCCCCAGTAAATGAAGTCTGACAACTGAACGGAAAATTCGGGAGACAGTGTAATTAGATACAAACTACCAATGAAGCAAAAAAGGATGGTTAAAGCAGCTATCATTAGCACGCTACCGAAAACAAATGACACAATAGAGTTTTTCTTTCACTTGGATTAACTACCTGCAGGTGTAGGTAAGCTCAGGGAAGTAGTACCCTGACTTCACACACACTCCTCCATAACTGCAATAGTCTGTTGCATAAGCTGTTGTTGCATCTAATAGAAAGAATATGCAGAAAAGTCAGTTTTATGGTGTTGTGTTCCATTCAATAAAATAAGAACCCATTTTTAACCTTGTGGCTTTACACTATTTAGGTTGTTAAAAAACTAATGGTTGTAACAGTTAGCATTCACCCATGTAATGTGTTACATGTAGAAAGCCAACATGGGGTTTGGGGTTTTGCACCCAATAAATCCCTCTTTAAAGCATTTATTCACAAACCAAGCCAGAGACTAATAGGTCTAGTAACAACTTCAGAATCTCACCTTGTACAGTTACTGTAGGATCAATGGGTATAGTTATAGTGCCATCTGAAAGATTAGTGGTTGACAAAACTCTTATCACATCAGCCCTTGGTGGAACTTGATTCTCTGGGAATTCCAACACCATGGTAACCACAATACTTCCTGACTGGATGTTAATGACATCTACTGATACAATGCTGCTTGTGGCTGAATCATTTCCTAGTTGATTCAAAACCTAGATCAATGGAAGATTCAAATAAGTAGACCGATCACATGACAGACACCACAACGGATTATACAAAGTTACCAGGGAGGGAGGAAACAATCTGTTCAACGTTTATTATTCCAACTCACATTTCCTAATCTTAAACTTATATTCTTTCTAGCTTAATAAAAGAAGCCACAATTTACCCTTACTAACTTACCAGCAGTCTGAGTATGGCCGCCTTGTTTTGAAATGCTGTTGAGGTTGGATTGTTGAAGACATCTCTGAACAACTCTAAGGGGGCTCTTACGATGACAATTATTGATGGACGTGCTGGAAAAGTGGACAGACTGTTCTTATGAATAACTTAAGTAAACTGAGCCTACAATGAGTGTTACGTTGTATTATTGTATAGGTGACTGCTGCATGATCACTTTGAGAAATTTTATGAGAATTTGTGTTAATTTTGTGTAAATTTGTGTTAAATACCTCACCAGACTATGCAACACTTCAACAGTATATAACACATGACTGTTGTTTACCTTAAGACTTTACAAATAAACAGGGGGTAGGCAACTTATAAATATGATGTGTCTGGAGTTGAGCTTGGTCAATCGAAATGCAACAAAGTCCCAAGGAAGCAACATTATGCATAAAAAAGGGGCTTTATAACCTGCTGCCTTTGATATGTTTCATTGACATTTATCAGGTCCTGTGACACGAAGACACAGAAATATATCAACTTACAAGTGCATGCATTTGATCTCCTAAAATAGCCATCAAAAGTGCGACATAGACACACGTATCCTGTAGCATTTAAGGAAGGAAGGCAGTATTGTCCTGTTGTTGCATCTGAACACAGCGTCCCAGGACTATTCAAACATGGATTTGCCACTGAAAATTAAATGTATTAAATGTTTATAAAGCAAATTGAGAAACTCAGTGGTGCATTGTGCCATCTTAATGCCTGTAATTCTCATGCTCCACTTCACTTGACATTCTAGTACAATACTACTACGTTTCATTAAACAATGAATGCCTGAAAATGATTTTTGTTGGTTGTGTGTCTCTGTTCGTCCTTTTATTATGTGAAGAGAAAAGGGCATAGCCATGTCTGATAAGTCCCATTGACAATATACAGCAGTACAGTTACCAAAAAGGTGCTGGTGTCAAGCTCTGAATTTTCATTAGATAGGGTAATACTTTAAGAGGTTCTTGATTCCCAAACGAAAGTAAATAGTTGTTACTAACACCCTAAAAATAAAGGCAGTAGGATGGGTGCCTGTGAACCTAGCATTAAATTTTAAGTAACCTTGAGCGACAATCTTCAAATCTTTACCTGCACAGGTTTCTCCTGAGTGAGTAAGAGGACACACGCATTCACAATACTGTCCATCAAAAGTACCTCCATTAGCACAACTAGATGTATCCAGTCCACATGCTTGGTGAAAAGTGTAAAAAAAACATTACCACCATGATTTACATGCCTGTTGATAACACAGGCTACATGGATCATGTGCAGATGGGGGGGGGAGATAATGGCTAACCCCCAACCCCTGCTCTAACACCCCCAAAAAATGGAATAATGCAATAACAATGTTAGTAATATTTAAAAAAGATGACCGCCTACCATTTGTATAGTGTGTTAACACCAATGTATCATCTATGTATCCAACTGTCCACAACAACTGGACATAAAAAAGTCTAACTGGTCTATCCTCCCCGGAAAAATTCCTGAATCTGCCTTGCTGAATGGCTGAAAATAGTACAATATGAAGGTTATACACAAAGAGACCAACCTGCAACAGTAACAGTAAACTGACAGGATCCTTCGTTTGAAGCACTGTCACTGACTCTACATGTCACTGTAGTAACTCCTATTCCATATGTGCCTCCTGATATCACAACATTGCCTGAATCATCTTGGCATATAATACTACCAGCATTGATGGTGTTAACATTGTCAGTAGCTGAAGGCACAGACGGCCACGACACAGTGGCACTGGTATTTCCAAAGCTAGCCATCACGGAAAGAGGATTGTTGGGGCAGGTAACACTTGGATTATCATCATCTGTTTGTGGCAAAATGACGCATTTTCATTATCATAACACATATTTCATTACACACCCAGGATCTACATATGCATTAATTTCAAACTTAATGCACCAAAAATTGTTGCTCAAGAACTGTTAGAAATAGATTTCTACTTACATCAGATAATTATCAACAAGAACATGTAATCAATGAACTTCCTGTATTAACAAATAGCAGTCTGAAAGAGGAGCAACTTAATTTGGTCAATGTGTGATCTAACAAAATATTCATATTTAATATCATAAAAGTTATACACTCATTCTTTGTCATTTGCTAAGATTTTTAATTATTCAATCTTGGTAAATTCTTTCCTTCTTTATGCTTACTACTTGAAGATTCATTCTCAAAACTGCACAACAACTAAAGTACTAAATGCCATTCACTGTTTACAATTGATAATACAAAATCTGTTAAAAGTTGACTTTACAGTTAAACTTTGTTTAATATCTACACCTAACATTGTAAAAAAAAAAACGTGTTTCAATGGAACAAGAAGCAAGCAAACACCAACCAACAACTGTGATGGTAAAAAGGCAGGATCCTTCATTCAGGGCAGTGTCACTAACTCTACATGTCACAGTGGTTGTGCCTACATCATATGTGCTTCCTGATGTCAGGACATTTTTTGAGCCATCTTGACATATAATGCTCGCAGCATCAATGGTATCAACATTGTCAATGGCTGTTGGAGCTAGTGACCAGTTAACGACTGCAGTTCTCACTCCAGTATCAGTGCCCATGCCAGTGATGTTGCTAGGACAGGTAATAATGGGAAGTTCGGTATCTGTGTATAAAGGAGAATCCAACAACTTCCTGAAAAGGCTTGCTCTAATAACCAACATCTTTCTACTGGTGCAGATGACTGTCCGACAGATCCAACACTGGACACTTCTGTGCTTGTGAAACACAGTGGACATTATCTACTCGTATTTTGCTGAAATGTACAACTCAGGAATATAACACAATTCAGCTGTTACCAAGCAAAGACAAATTGGCTTGAGTGGTACATGTACCTTGCTCTTCATAATGAAAGGAGAGGGCTCAACAAGTCTGGGAGTGAGATCTATCACGTTACTCCTAACTGAGCTGAACACAATAATATCCAACGGTGGGCACTTTCCATGGAATTTGGTTGAAGTGAGTAGTGAACGAAAGGCCTTTGTTCTACCTGTTGGATTTCGTTGGGTTCAATGGGCCTCACACTTTTCTAATGTATTCTGTCAGATTCAGTAAGGAAGCAAGAGAAAACCTACAGGGAATTAGAGACAATGGGCTATGGTTTCTGTTTTCATTTATTCTGGATTCACCGACAGCTAAGGGGATACTTTTGAAAGAAATCCATATGCATGAACATACATTCTAATACATTCAAGACAAAAGAAACTCTTTGGACAATAAAATGATGTTGCCAATACATGAAAAGTGATGCTTACATGTAGTCACAGTTGGATTATGAAAATATTCCTAAATTCTACTCAGGTCAAAATACATGTACTTACCAACAATACTGATGATAAACTGGCAGGATCCTTCATTCAGAGCGGTGTCATTAACTTGACACATCACTGTGGTTGTGCCTAAGTCATACGTGCCTCCTGACATCACAACATTGCCCGAGTCATCTTCACATGTAATGTTGGCAGCATCAATGGTATCAACATTGTCAATGGCTGTTGGAGTTAGCAACCAATTAACGACAGCAGTCCTCACTCCAGTATTAGTGCCCATCCCAGTGATGTTGCTAGGACAGGTTACGTTGGGAGCTTCCGTATCTAGAAAAAAGCAAAAGAATTTGGATTGTGAAGTTTACCTATACTTTAATAGTACTGTGTTATTTTGCACTGAACTCCTTCAAAAGATCTCCATTGAACCATAGTGTCATTCTGTTATCTAAAACCCTATTAAAGTTAACAGGTCAAGTCCCTGTTCCCAAGCAATGACAGCAAAATGATGACTTTATGACAAAAAGTCTTCTGACCAGATTTGGCACTAGGCCTGTATTTATGTCAGAATTAACTCCTAATTTAGCACATAATGCTTATGTCAAAATGGTTTCAACATAGGAGTCCAGGGGGTGAATCAAGGACTATCATGACAGCCCTTCCTCCACTCAAAAAAGCCTTCAGTTCAAAGAATCAAGTTGTGGCTGAAGGCTACTTTGCAAAATTTGCTGGGCTTCTATAATTACCTTCAATACCAATGGTAAACTGGCAGGATCCTTCATTCAGAGTGGTGTCATTGACTTTACACGTCACTGTGGTTGTGCCTAAGTCATACGTGCCTCCTGACATCACAACATTGCCAGAGTCATCTTCACATGTAATGTTGGCAGCATCAATGCTATCAACATTGTCAATGGCTGTCGGCGTTAGTAACCAATTAACGACAGCAGTCCTAACTCCTGTGTCAGTGCCCATCCCAGTGATGTTGCTGGGACAGGTAACAGTTGGAGCTTCCATATCTAAAGAAAAGCAAAGGAATTTGTATTGTAAACTTTACCCATAACTGTGCTATTTTGAATAAAGCTCCGTCAAAATTCATGGTCTTCCTGTTGTCTGAAAACAAGCACTAAAGTCAAGGCTTTGTCCAATTCCTCAAAGCAGTAACAGTAAAATGAGAACTCTATAAAACAAGTCTCCTAGCCAGACTTGGCTTGAAGGCTTGGTTTCATTTCAATAAACTACACTAATGTCAAAATGATTTCAGCTTAATAGGAGTCTAGGTGTTAATCAAGGACTATCAACCACTTGCTGCCGGGTGCTTGGTAATAGTTTGTGCGCCGGTCTGGCAGCCCCTTGCAATTTGGTCTCGCGTAAATGCTCAATTTTGTGCCATTTTAGTCTCCTTTGTGAGCTAAGATATCACCAAGCAGCAGTGTTTCTTAGACTGGATCTCCTGTTCATCCCATATCAGTGTGTAGGCCCTGCAATCTGTGATCTCCCAGATCAAGGAATCTTCGGCTTAGTCTATGCTGCTTCTGAGCATGTCGCCGCCATGACTTTGTGTTGGTGTATATATACATGTACTGTCCGTGACTGTTCTGTGTGCACCTCTATTGTGCCTAACCATGCCATCAACAGAACAACAGCAACAACGGATTCTGCATTACAGCAGCAACAGGCTAAAGGATATAAGGGCCGACATGTCTCCACATCAACTGCTACTGCCAAAAGATACTTTCAATCATGTTAAACGTGTCGGCATCGTTAAGTGGCATCATGTGCACCGGGGTTGTAGAGGTGGCAAACATGCTCGGGAAAGAAATTGTCATACAGCTAATGATTCCAACCACAGTCCTATTGACATCGCATCTATGAAACTGGGTCTGATTAACTGCCAATCAGCATGTAATAAGACTGAGTCAATCAAAGACCACATCATAGGCAATAATATTGACATTACGGCAATCACAGAGACTTGGTTCAAGTTTGGAGACAACAAAGCACCTGCTGAGGTAACCCCCATTGGTTTCAAACTTGTTCACGCCCCCAGAAAGGGCAGGAAGGGAGGTGGCGTGGCATTATTGTACAAATCTGCACTGACCGCGTCCGTTTCCAAGCAACCACTTGACGACCGTACACCATCACCTACCTCTTTTGAACACATTGAAGTCGACTTAATCCACAACAATCAACGGATATGCATCATTGTTCTCTATTGCCCGCCACCTTCACAGAAAAACAGAGTCCCTTTCAGTGTGTTCACTGAAGAATTCACTGAGCTTCTCGATCGACAGGTGTTCTACTCAGGGTGTCTCATTATCTTGGGTGACTTCAACATCCACTGGGACAAAAACACAAACGAAACCACTGGTTTCAGGGATCTTCTTCTCCAGTACGATATGCAGCAAATGGTGAACTCCGAGACACATAAGTCTGGCCACACTATTGATCTCGTTATAACACGCCGATCAGACACCGTTAAACAGTCAGTAACCATCTCCGAATTTATATCTGATCACTGTGCCATTCATTGCTACTTAGATCTCCCAAAACCGAAGCATATAAAAAGACAAGTCTCGTACCGTAAAGTAAAATCGGTGGACTTGCACAAGTTCATGAGTGACGTCACTGCATCCCCCTTATTCACCAATCCTGCCACCTCGATAGAGACTCTTACTGATCAGTACAATCGCGTACTCAGTCAGTTAATAGACATTCATGCACCTTTGAAGACTCGTCAAATTGTTGACCGACCTGCTGTTCCCTGGTACAAGGAGCAAATTACCACTGAAAAACGCAAGAGACGTCAGCTGGAACGAAAATGGTGAAAATCTCGTCTGCAAATTGATTATGACCGTTTCAAATTGCAACGAGACCTGTGTAAATGAACTCTTGAAGAAGCAAAATCAGCCTTCTACCATGACAAAATACAAAGTTGTGAGGGCGATCAAAAAGCACTCTATCGTATCATAAATCAACTTACATGTAACATGAAAAGCAACGGTCCCAAAATTCCGGAGCATACGTCCAAAAAGGAACTTGCATCTAGTTTCTCCGCATACTTCACCGAGAAAATTGAGCAGATCAGAGAAGACATACTGATTAATAATCCACAACCAGCAGCACCCTTAACTGAGGTAAATCCAGTCTGGCCTTCAAGTTCCACGTTCACAACCTTCACACCAGTGCCTACTGAGGAAGTTGAAAAGATAATCAAGACAGCTCCTGCCAAGTCCTGCAGATTGGACCCCTTACCCACCACGTTGGTCAAGAATCTGCCTGTTCTGGTGGAACCCATAACCAGGATGATCAACATGTCATTGGACTCTGGTCAGTTCCCAGACAACTTCAAAACGGCCTTGGTCACCCCAACCGTCAAAAACCAATCCTTGGACTGTAATGATATGAAAAACTATCGTCCAATATCTAATTTGCTGTTTGTGTCAAAGGTCATTGAGAAAGTTGTTGCAGGAAGACTAAATGCACACTTATCAAAATATCAGCTGCGTGAAAATCAGCAGTCTGCGTACAGAAGTTGTCACAGTGTCGAAACGGCCCTTCTCAAAGTTCATAGTGACATCATGTGTGCCGTGGACAACAAAAAAGCCGTGCTGCTCGTACTTCTGGACCTCTCAGCGGCCTTTGACACCATCGATCACTCAGTACTTATTCATAGACTTTCTAATTGTTTTGGCATCCAGGGTTCAGTGTTAAATTGGTTTAACTCATACATTAGTAACCGTCACCAGATAGTTCAGATACAAGGGGAATCCTCAGGTGCGATTAAGGTTAAATATGGGGTCCACCAGGGATCTGTTCTTGGTCCGATCCTTTTTACTCTCTATACAACGCCTCTTGGGGAACTCGCTCGGCAACGCAATATCCAGTCACATTTTTACGCAGATGATACCCAGCTGTATACTTCTTTCAGTCCCAACCTTGAGGATGATGATACAAAGATGCTCGATTCTCTCATCACATGCTTGCACGACATCCAGAAGTGGATGCTGGACAATTTCCTGAGGTTCAACCCACATAAGACAAAGTTCATGATTATTTCTTCGCCACAACTTCAACACAAAATCAAAATCCAAAACCTACAAATAGGCGATGCTGTTCTGGTACCCAGTACGGATGCCCGCAATCTTGGTGTGGTGTTTGACCGGTTCTTAAACTTTGAAAAACATGTGTCCAAGATTTGTCAGACATCATACATGCATCTAAGAAGAATAGCAAGTATCAGACACTTTCTCAGAACGCAGCAGAGCAACTCATTCATGCCTTTATCACTGCTAAACTTGATTTTTGCAATAGCCTGCTCACCGGTCTTCCGCACGGTACAATTCATCGTTTGCAACTTGTACAGAACGCTGCCACACGTCTTCTAACGAGCACCAAAAGAACAGCTCACATAACTCCCATTCTTAACAAACTACATTGGTTACCCATCAAATACAGAATTCAGTTCAAGATCCTCCTTCTCACATTCAAGACACTCTACGGCTCTAGTCCCCTTTATCTTGCAAACATGCTGCAACTCCGCTCTGTCAGGCCGGGTCTGAGGTCAACAAGTAATACCCTAGTTGTTCCCCGGACTCAGCTGGCCAGTGCCAGAGACAGGACTTTTTCTACAATTGCACCACGCTTATGGAACTCACTCCCGGATCATCTAAGACAAGAACATGACATCAAGCGATTTCAGCATCATCTCAAAACATTCTTCTTCTCACAAGCTTTTTCACTATGAATGCACAATTGAGTTTTTCATTTTTCCACCTAGACCGGCACCTCTGAATGCTTTGCAGATATAGTGCGCCTTATAAATGCTTTATTATTATTAAAATGCAGTGCATGCATATGGGAGATTTTCAAGGTTTTCAGTTTTCAAAATTCTTCAAAAATTGATCATTTCATTTAATGGATGTTTACACCCACACGAATGACTGTTTGGTGGCTACTCTAAGCTGACAGGCAACCTGAGTACTTCAGCCAGGCCTGCCGACCTGTAAAGAGAGCCCAGAATTGTGAGGTGTTGCGTAATGTCCTTTATTCCCAGTGAATGCGAGCAGTGTCTTTCCAAACGTGGCTGGATTAGCATGCGGTGGTGCTGTG
This sequence comes from Acanthaster planci, assembly GCF_054643075.1. Lineage (NCBI taxonomy): Eukaryota > Metazoa > Echinodermata > Asteroidea > Valvatida > Acanthasteridae > Acanthaster > Acanthaster planci. The sequence goes on along the minus strand of NC_141787.1, from coordinate 209,234 downwards.
TTGCTCACCAATGGGGCCCTGGAGCACTTTTGTCCACGGTGCTAATCCGCGGGCACGGTATGCCCAAACAGGGGTATAATGTTTAAAAACAGTGACAGATGACCTTCTGAAAATGCAAGCCAAAAAAACGATAACAATTCCCAGCAGCAGGTCTTTTGTTCCGAGTACGGTATTTTGTTACACGGACCAGCTCTTTTGTACCTCTGCGTATAAACCCATGGTGCTCAAAATGAGGTTCCCCGGCAGCAAGTGGTTAACAATACATGTACATGTATGCTGCTGGGGAGCCCAGTTTCGGGCACATAGGCTTTATACACAAAACCAGGGAGCCCGAAACCGGACAAAAGAGCACGGTCTTGTAACAAGACATGGAACAATTGCCAAAACTTTTTTTCAGTTGTCAATAGCCGAGGAAATCTGTCCTTATTTTGAGAGATTATACCACTGTTTGTGGCATTCAGCAGGAGTGGATTACCACCGGGAACAAAAGCGCTCCAGCAATGAGCGACACAACATTGCTGCATGCTAATCTGGCCCCTATTGAAAAGATGCCAGAAGTGCACTGTGCTAGTTTCGGGAACAAAACAAAGTTACATTACACTGCACAATCTGGGCTCTTTTTAAAAGAGGCAGGCCTGGCTGAAATACTTGGGTGTCAATAGATGTTGTCGGTCAGATTAGAGGAGTCACCAGGCAGTTATTCCTGTGGGTGTAAACACCTAGTAAAAGAAGCTATGATGTTTAGAAAAATTTTGAAAATGGAAAATCATGAAAATCTCCCGGTTTTATGTCATGCATCTTCAAATTACACAAGGCAGCAAGTGGTTAAAACAACTTCTCCTCCCCTCCCACCCAAAAAACATGCTGCAATGTATGTATATGGTCAAGTCAAGTCTTGATTGAAGCCTCAGCTGAACATAAGTTAATTGGGTATTTGGCTGAGACAAGTTCATTCAAGATCGTTGTATCTGATATTATGTAAAGTAAATCATGTTTAGTGTATGTGAGTTGGTGTACGACTGCATTAAATGAGGAATGAACATTTTGTTGGCCAGTCTTAAATAAGGAAATAAATGTGTGCTTGGCCGGTCTTAAATGTGCATTTAAGACCAGCTCAGGAGAATGGACGTGACTTATGCCCAAGCCACAGGCAAGGGCATTATCAGCGTTCAGTCTCTTGAGCAGGACTCAAACTACATGTACATGCAGTATTTAAGACCAGCCAAGCACACGTTTATTCCCATTCGTCAATACCCTTTTATTCTGAGAGTCAAAATAAGTCAACATATGATGGATTTCCAATGATTTTGTTTTAGAATATTACTGTCAATTCCCCCAAACACCCATTCATTTTATGGTATATTCTTTTTCAAACCTGTCCAATAAAATCTCCTTAAATGAACTTGGTGCGTGCGTGGCGCGTAGCATGCACCTGGACTATTGACCAATCAGACTCAATTAAATTGTCTAGTATCTACAGTATGTGCCAGAGCATGATTTACGCAGCGGGTATTATCACTTCTCAGTGAGCATTTTTAAATGTTAACCACTTGCCACCACCGGGGAGTCCAGTTTTGGGCACGTATTCTTCATAGGCGTAGCCAGGGTCTCCGAAATCAGACAAAGGGAACTGGGCTTGTAACAAAAGACCATACTCATAACAAAAGACCAGGCTGCTGGGAATTACCAACATTTTTTCACTCTCAATAGTGGAGATAATCCAGCCTTGTTTTGAAACAGTATACCACAGTTTGGGGCATTCAACGTGAGCGGATTACCACCGGGGACAAACGCACTCCACCACCACAGTGGTGAGCTACACAGCACCGCTGCACGCTAATCTGACCCCTATTGAAAAGAGGTCAGCAGCGCACTGTTCCAGTTTTGTGAGCAAAAGAAAATTATGTAACAACGCACAATCTGGGCTCTTTTTACAAGGCGGCAGGCTTGGCTGATTAGAACAGAAACCAGACAGTCTTTTGTGTGGGTGTAAATGTCCAGTAAATGAAGATATGAATTTTTAAAGAATTTTGAAAACAGAAAAAAAATGAAAATTATCCAATCCCAGCATCATCAACATTCATAAATTCCCCCGGCATGGTGTGGTTAATACACGGTTACGTGAAGCGTTTCAACAATAGGAATAGAAAAGTGTCCTACGTATTTATGAATGTCCATTAAACTGACTGAAGAGACAGATGTGAGTATTAATGCTGCAGACAAGGGTATCACCAGCATTCATACCTGAGCTGGTCTTGAAGATTAGTTTTAGACAGGCCAAAGCACATACATGTACATGTATTATTCCCATTCACTTACCTTTTGTTGAAAAATCAAAACAATGTTAACAAACTACACATTCCACACTATTCTATCAACAATTTTACTTAGTCTTACTCAAACACCCCTCTGACCAATTTATGGTAAATGTACAGTACATTGCGATTGAAAGTTAACACCAAAATGGGAAAATTTTTTCACATTTTTGCTCTTCCCAGGGAATTCCTTTTCATTTTACAAATTGTGAAAAAGTGTGCCAAAAGTGGGAAAACATTTTCACAGATTTTCCCACAAGTGGGAAAAGATTTTCACAGGTTTTCCCGCAAGTGGGAAAAGATTTTCACAGATTTTCCAACAAGTGAGAAAAGATTTTTGTACTTTTTCTCACAAGTGGGAAAAGATTTTCACAGATTTTTGAAATAATTTTGCAAGCTTTCTTCATTAAGTAGTATTTTTGCATGTACCTGCACGTGAAGACATCAGGGGCATTTTTGTTCTCTGTGGTTTCTCTAAATATGGAAAGTGGAGGAAAATCAGTCTGAGAGAAAAGTTCTTCAATTCTCAGGAATATTCAGATTACTTGAGGAAGACAGCATTATAATTTCAGCGCAATATGTTTCTCGGTTTTGAGCAAAATACAATGCGACAGGCCAAATTTAACCTGGCTACTGTGGAGGTTGGTGAATTACAGAAGACTGCCATTACAGCGCTCTCTTACATGTCTTATAAGCATTTAAATTAACCCACTTGGATGGATGCTCAACATGTGCACCGCACGTGTACATGTGCATGTACATGTATCCACATGTTGTCATGTACATGTGAATTACGTTTACATATATTGGCAGATGTATGTACCGTGATTTCGGAATAAATTCCTTGTATCCGGTTATCTCAACGTTTTCATGACACCGACCAAAAAGTACATGTATTAGCAAATCCCTTCAAATACTGCCATGGGACCTTGTGCATGCCGCACCGCATCACAAAGCACACACTGCATCTACACCTACCGCTACATCCTGACTGCTACTGCATGCCCATTCATGGACAGTCCAATCGCTGACTTATTCCAGTAACCATGTGACCACAGAAAGTAACATGTCATCAGAAACCCAAGTGAAAACAGACCCGATATGTCACACGGAACAATATCGGCGAAAAGACGAGATTTGCTACATGAAGATACATTGCACGAAATGGGACGAAAGAAATCAGGGCTAGCAGTTTGTAGCATTGCTACCTGCTACAAACCCCACGCATGCGCATTAATGACTTTAGAATTTCCCTGTGAGTTTGTGCACAAGTCAATGATGTAGTACATTTTTGCTACAGATTTCCACCCTTGACTTTTCCCTTCCCACCCTGTAACACTGTGTAGCAGTGAGTTTGTGCACAAGTCAATGGTGCAGCACTTTTTTGCTACAGATTTTCACGCTTGACTTTTCCCGGCCCACCATGTAGCACCGTGTAGCAATGAGTTTTGTGTAGTTCCTGGGTACCATTATAACCATATTGTGTATCTTAGTCCAAGCCAACGAAGGTACCTGAAATTTCATAGGCTTGTTCTGTAGCATGTAGCACTGCTACATGACATGCCTGGGAGATTCGTTTCTCCCATTTCGTGCCTGGTATATGTAGTATTTCATTGTTGAATTTTTTTGTGTGCAAAACTACACCACGAGAATCAATAAAAAGTGGGCAAATAAACCATGTCACCACAGCGGAGCAAGTTAAGTTTGTTGTAATACACAAATTTCATGTGCTTTATGATGTCATGACTTGGGAACTCCCGTTTAATCACTCAACATCCGGAAAACTTTTTAAACATTTATTCTCCAACATTGACTAATCTTTATTTATGGTAATCCAAGAAAACAACTGCGCCACGCGGGCTCGCCGTAGTGAGCACATCCCTGCGATCGGGCTGCATGGACCAGATGGCTCGGCTGAGGGAATCGCTTCTAGACTACAACTATACACTCCACGTGGTGAGTTGGCCCCAACCGGCCCCCAAATGCAGCGCAGCCTGTGTAATGGACTCTTCACTGCATAATAGTTGTGCGCGTGTGCCAAGTGTTGAGCATTTTCGCTGCACAATGCTTCTTGTTTTTGCAAATTTCTGCATGATTTCCGGAACCTTTCGCACCGCTTTCTCAAAATTTTCACTGGTTTTTTCTCAATGTTTTTGCAAATGTATCACGCCATAATCACAAACGATTCGCACCGTTTTTGCATGATTTTTGCACTGTTTTCGCATGTCGTTCATCCCTTTTGCATCTGATTCGCTGCGAATTCGCAGGGGGGGGGAAAGTTGTGGTCAAAATGCGAAATGCGAATGCATTTTTTCCCATTCTTTTTGCAGCATTTACTTTCAAATGCAACATACTATATTTTCCTGGTGTGTATACATGTAGTCATGAAGAATTTCCTTATATTGAAATTGGTACACGCATGGCACGTAATACATGATATGAGGTGGCACAGAACATGATGAGCAAATGGTCAGGACACTAAATCAGCCTCCATTCTACTGTGCCTGTCTTATCAAACCTTTAAGACCAGCTACATGTAAGCCCATATTTATTCAAATTTAAATATACCTAATGAGTCAGACAGTCAAACAAGTGCAAAAAATGATAAATTCTAAAAAATTTCATTCATCAATTTCACTTCAATTTTTTCCACCATCATTTTAGCCATATTATAGTATGTGCCTCCATGAGCTGGTCCTTTATCAATCATTTAAGACGGGCAATGTGACAGGCTCTCAACCAATAGGAATGGCTACACTGTTTAATGAATGTATTTAAGTCTTATCTTACACATGTGATTATTCTAAATGACCTTTAGCACACTTCATTGTTTGCATTCGCTGTTATGGTACCTAATTGACATACTAAAATAAACTTCCTTCTGGTTGCCACTCACATAGATTCTACACTATAAATACATGTACTTACCAACAATACCAATGGTAAATTGGCAGGATCCTTCATTCAAAGCCGTGTCATTAACTGTACATGTCACTGTGGTTGTGCCTAAGTCATATGTGCCTCCTGACATCACAACATTGCCCGAGTCATCTTCACACGTAATATTGGCAGCATCAATGATATCAACATTGTCAATGGATGTTGGCGTCAGTAACCAATCAACGACAGCAGTCCTCACTCCAGTATCAGTGCCCATCCCAGTGATGTTGCTGGGACAAGTAACGTTAGGAGCTTCCATATCTAGAAAAAGGTAAAATATTTAGTCAAATTGCATTGCTTTTCTTTTTACATGTTATACATGTACTAGCATTAAAAAATTGCTAATAACTATTCAATCACAACGTAGCAAGGAAATTTGGTTATCTGCATGGATACATCTGTAACAAAGACTTCTACGTTATTGTTGAAGACAATGAGACAAAAGACAAAATATTTAAACAAAAGTACCATTTACTCACTGAATTAAAAACACAATATAGAGCCTGGAGCAAATGGCAGGAATTGAGAAACTTATAACTCAGTTAAGTAATACTCCAGCCCGGTTGCTCATGACATTTGGAAATTCATATACATGCAAACACAAATTTCAAGATCTCAGCATTACAAAGTACTTGCCACAGAATTTCTGTGCTATACATGTACACGTACCTTAAAATGTAGCTGCAATGAACTTCTCTGACACAATATTTCAGCAAGTATTGACCTACTCATTTTGCAATGTATGAAAAATATTTTCACCCCCATTTAGTTGATTGCATTGAAATAATTTGAATATTTCGAATTGGCTCAAAAATACAAAGATCCATCAAAAACCCAACAAGAAGGGAAGTGTGAAACATAAATGTGTTGCAGCTCACCGTTGTTATTGTCTCATGAATATCACATGTGCACCACATTTTTGTGCTCTGTTCAGTGAAGGTGAAGAAGAAATTATATGCAATCATTACAATTTTGTCTTTGTGCTGCACAGTTGACAAACATCTTATGCATTACCTCAGTGTACCTAATAAAAGCATTTCACCTTGTTGGCAATGTTACATAACAAACTTGACATCCTTAAAATCTATTGTCCTATCATGGGTATCAAAGGATATACATATTCTACCTCCATGGTAGCTCCAAGCGCTTGTAAATATATTGTGCACAGCTTTCCACTCCTGTTCCATATGCTCCTAAGGCAGAACCTCTGCGTTGCGAGAAGTTGACATTGTCATTGCAAGCTCAGCTACATGTAGTTCAGAATACTAGTGCACTAGCAAGCATGATGTAGACCTAGGCCTATTAAGAGTCAATATGAGTATGACCATAGAGCTACAAGCTCTATGGTATGACTAAGACGTGCCCAACGTCCACAGGTCCACGCGCGCACTTCAGCCTCAGGTAATGTCAAAATGCCTGGCGTAGCCGGTCCGGGAGCCCACGGAGTAATTCCATACCAAAGCGCGCGGCGTCTTCTAACTTGGTTAAACCACGGAGCTATTAAACGCAATTAAACCCATTGATTTCATACAAATGGGTTAAAATCCCGCAGACATGAAGAGGCTCAACTCATAATCTCTAACTTTACACCCTGACCATGAACCAGGTACGGCAGATTACGTGTCGCATCCAAAACCGTGGTCGCATCCCGCTGCCTGATGAGGGCGCTCTGTCATTTCTGTGATAAGCAGCCTAACGATCTCGGCCAGGATTTTCGTCGAAACTGCATAGGGGCCTATGCATAATTATTGTAGGTCTTAGGCCATCAATTGGATCACTTGAACTAAAACTTAAATGAAAACATGCCAATCTTTGGGTTGAAAGCATACAGTCTGATCCGATTGTTCGTGCAGCAGATCAAGATTTTTCCTCAACTATGCTGCATGAACAATTCTGTCAGTGGTGCTGAAACCAAGGCTGCTCATCAAACCAGAACTAGTTAAACTCACAGGTGATTCAGATGTCACATGATTTCAACAACCTTTGAGAAATCTGGATCTTTAGCTTGGGGGAGGTCAAAGTTTGTCGCTAAGGAATCCGTAAGCCAGCGAAATTAATGGCAGATAATATATGATTTACAGCGAACATTTGCGTTCGTGATAATGTAGACTTTGTCGACGTCGGCATGCCGTAATGATCCAGACGGCAAGAAGCCCACTCAGATGTCCCCTTCCTAATTCACTTTAATCAGATACAGTTTTCCGATTCTCCCTTTTTTAATCTCAAGTGTTCATTTAATATTTGTAAAGACAGAACTATTCACTAATTAAAATACACCCCACTCGCATAATGTTCGGGCTCACCTCCATTTGGAGCATGCGACCTTTTGAAAATGCTTGACACCCTAAGGTCACACACAACAGATATTCGAGTAAACTTTAATCAAGTTTTCTGGTTTAAAGGGCAGTCCGGATGATGCGTCCACAGTATTGTGGAAGAAAATACTGGCCGCAGAGGAAAAAAAACAGAAAAATATAAGATTTGCCAAAAGCGAGCTAGGGTGCTACGATGAAGAGCTGACCTTTTCAAGGGGCAGTGCATACAACGGGGGGGGGGGGTCCGTGGTAGTTTTGTTAGTGTGTGTGTGTGTGGTTTTTTGGCATCGAAAGTACAAGCACTTCAATATCTTCATCTTTATATCGATACTACGAATCAAGCAGGTAACTTTCCCTTAGTTATAAGTAGCCTTGATGCTAAAAATAAAATGAATGATCAGTAGCCTACTTGTATCTTTCTACGGGACAAGCCAAGGCCAGTGCTACGGAGGCCAACTTCTACACTTGATATATTCCAATAAAAGACGTCGAACTCAAATACAGAACTATAATTAAAATAGCGTTGTCATAAAATAAATTACAAGTCAGAAAACGTGTAAAGTGATAACTGAGTAATAAACTTACCTGAACCTGGTGTTGTGGTTTCATGCATGCCTTTTGCTGGTTGCAGCATAAATCCAAGAATCAGGAAACAGATTTTTGTTATGTTCATGTTGCCCAACACGATCAGCAAGCTTGTGGAAACCGTAACAGTCCTTAATCCTCTAATTTTAATATGATTTTGCACGCACCCTAGGGAATCAGGGTTTTACCACTGTACGTAGTTGTCTTCAATGCGGTGCTACTTACAACCAACGGACAAACTATTATGAGCTCCTTCCCTGCTGTCCGCCTTTGCTCTATAAAGGCAACTTGAAAATAAATTGCAGTTTCTCACGAGTCTTTGGAGGACTTTAAACCAAAGTAGCTCGTTTCATTGGATTGGTCGCTTTGTTGAATAATCACATAGATAAGATCTTTCCGGAAGTTTCAATTGCCAATTACTTGCCAATAGTGATCAAAAACTCTTACTTTAAATCCCTTCTTCAATATTGAATTTTTACCGATAGAAAACTATGATTTCATTTTTATGGCCCTGCGATGTTGACATTTGCCGTCCAGAAGGACCTTCGGCAAAAGAACTGAATGCTCAAAATAATTGGCGCGCGCTCCACCTATTTTTTGTCACTCCGAGAACAACGTTGTTAGTTGAAAAAACAAAAGAAAAAAAGAAAAAAAAAGAAAAAAAATGCACTGCATCAGTGGCACATCGAGGTTGTTGGGTCAGAACAGTTCAGTGCGTCCGAAATCACTTTAATAAATATTTTGGGTTCGATGTAATGATTGAAACCCAATGCCGTTCCGAAAATGGACTCACATGTATGCCACTTGTCAGGGTGGAAATGAGACACGCAACAAGATTTCTTAAAACAAGTAATCTTTGAATTATTAATTAATGCAATCTGAGTTCACAGACGAAGCTTTTAAGTGATATAGCTTAAAGCCGGTTTTAATGAAAAGATGTTTTTTCATAATTTTAGGAAAAAACTGCAAGCAGTTCAGACGTCATAGTGAAATAACACAATTTACAAAGACTTCCACGTTACCCTGAAATGTCTCGAAACTGCAAAAGGTAGTCGTGCTTACTTCTGGAGTCTTTTTTGAAAAATGCTTTTATATGGGTGTAGTGCTTACTATTGTTGAATAATAGTACAATGCACTCGACCCAGAACACGCCCTAACCAAAAAGGCCACTTGCGCTTTATTAATAACCACCGAAAAAAATACTCTGAAGGGTCCTGCAATGCAATATTACAGTGTATGAACTGCAAAAACAAACTCTGCAAGGCGAACTCGAACTGGGGTTGTAAGGCAATCAAGGGTGTGATTCTTCAAGTGGGTAAATGATGTGAGAATCCAATTTTCTGAAAACTCAAAGACACCGGAGATTTGAAAGTGGGGCGGGGCTGTTCTCTTTAAAGGCAAAAGAGTGAAAAACTCATCAAAACGAGTGAATACCTTGTAAACCAGTCCAGAAGAGTGAAATTTCCACTCTGCCATGGATCAATGAAGGACAACCCAATGTAGAGTTGTCCTTTGCCCCTCTTTTTGAGTGATATTTACCCTTTCGGAGTGATTCCCACTCTTTATAGAGTGATGTTCACTCTTTGGGAGTAGATGTATTAGGGATTCACTTTTTTGAGAGTGAGGTTTTCACTCTGTTGCCAAAATAGACTACATTTAATTGTACAAAGCAGATATTTTTCACACTTTTCTCAATTTTTTCCATAACAATCACCTTTACCCGTGGATTTTGAGTATCGGTTTCTGCCCCTTAATTCTTTCTCTGTCGCATAATAAAGTGCGACTCACATTTCCTTCTGTTCCTTCTTCCAAACTTGACGTTGATCTAAGGTAATTCACTGCTGCGTAGGCCTACACCTCAACCATTATTCTTTCCAAATTTATCCATTCCAAGTGCAGAATTAAGTTTTTCTTCGAAATCTGACGATTGAAGCATAAAAACCTCAACCGGTTTTTGAAAAACTCCATTTGAAAGTGCACGCAACGAAATTCGCAACGCTTGTCATTCATACCCTCCTGAAAATACGCGTACGCGGGACGCGTTTGGGACGCGATGTCCTATCCAGTCTACGTAATGTAGATCAATGGGGGCCACCGCAGTTATGGCGTCTAATCGGGTTAGTCTGTAACAGCGTTTCATTGGTTGATAAGGGAAAACTGCGATTTTCTCCCCAATATACACATATCTCTTTTACAGTTGCGATTGGAGTGAAGAAATTGAAACCGTGATGATATTTCGCATCTCAGTCATGCTACAGGCTCTGCATAGGGGTGGATCCAGGAATTCTTCCAGGGGAGGGGGGGTCAAGCTGGAGATTTTATTTTTTACAATGGTATTGTGTACTTAGGCCTATTTTAGTTCTTCTTTTATCCCCCCTTCTTTATTTTATTTTTTTTTTCCTTTTTTGGTCTCGGAGCAGGGGAAGGGGTGGTTGAACCCCCCAGATCCGCGATTCCTGTTACTTTTTAGTAATAAAACACCGTGAGAATGTTGTAACTTTTGTTTTTCGATTTATTCGGGTTCGTTTCGGATTTTTATGGCCAGTACGTGCACCAACCCGACCGGAAGATCGCAAATGCAAAACCTCCAGAACGATTTCGTCTCAAATAAAAATAAGTGGTGGAAAAAAGTTAAATCTTTCGACCCACCCTATGCCAGCAAAGAAGTTATTGGCCCGGTAAGTTTGCACAACACAGACTGGTGAATATAATAGGCCTACGGGACTTCAGTAGTACGTGCTACTTCTTGCACTACTCGTGGTGCATACACAAAGATTACGGTGTCAATTTTGATAAATCAAGAATTACGATTTATTTTATCTCAGTTTTAATCTGACCCGGGTCAGCTGTTAAACATCGAAAATAGTGCACCTTTCACCCGGTATACTGGTACCATCGCAAAAAGACAAATGAAAGAGAAAAATTGGATGCCTATGCGCACAGAGACAGGGAATGGGTCGAAACCACGTTGTGCACACAGATAGGAGGGTGTGAAAAGACGGGGTTATAATCATATTCATGTTATAATATGGACGCATCGGCACTTACGACGAATGTCTGTTTATTGTACTTTTAATAGTAGTGCGCTTGTTGTGTCCAACGTCTCATTTGGGTTACCATACATTACGCATGCGCAGTTTTCTTTTTACACTTGCTTCGACACTAGATATTTGAAAATGTCAAATCGGTTCGAAAGTATCGATGCAGATAAAGGTAAACTAGGCCAGTGTCCACACGCGGAGAACTGACTTTAGACCAGTTTCAAACATTATTTTTTTGGATGGTGGGATAAGGATTTGGGATTGATTTATTACAGGAGCCGCTCTCATTAATGTATGTGTACACTGCATGCATGCACTAACACGTACCATGCAGGTACATGTACTCAAAGGCACGGTCCCGCCGGAACCCGGAACTTTGTGGGGCTTAAAACCCACCCCTTGGAGTTTTGGATTCACCTCTTAATGTCTTTCCGAAACAATCCTCTGCCGATGTTGATGGACTTTCATTGAATTTAAACAAATTTGTGCCCTGCCGCACATGAAAATATAAAAAATGTTCACTGCTGTAAAAGAATTGGTTACATCAGCCAATATTAGTGCTAAATAGCTTAGTCTTAATTGAACCAGTGTTGTTGATCCGTTCTTATTCCTAGCCTCCGTGTTAAGTTCTGCATGAGCACAGTCCCTACGCACGCACCGTGACGTAAGGCAAATGACGCCAAAATCACTGATATTCTCTTTACTGTCAGTATCATGCATAGTTGAGATCAATGGCCAACTAACGAGAATGCTTTAAGACGATGCGATGATACTTTTTCCCTTACGATTGTGAAGAATCGATACTCTGGTCAATGGTAAATCGTCATGCAGCGGTGTGGATGATGAACTGGTCACATCATCACATGCAAACTTCGCAAATTTAAGACTGAATGAGAAAGATTTCGTCTTATAGTCGACAGTGGTAAGAATATATAGGTGTTGCGTACGGCATGGTCTATAGAAAAGTCTTATTCCTGAGTCTTTTTAAGGGGAAATCATTATGGCATGCCCTTAGTAGCCTAGGCCGTGGCCTACATCATCACGTAGGCCCAGTAGGTCTAGTAGTAGTACTACTAGTACAGTAGTAGCACGCTTGAGACGAGATCGCGCTCAAGACGAGCATATTTCTGCAGTCCCGTTCAAAGTGTACATTTCCTGTGAGAGAAAACTTACTTAATACGAGCTATGCTAAGACGAGAACATGGACAAGACGAGCACGTTTGCCTAACCGGCAATTGTGCATGGCATTTTTAATACGAGTAGGCCTTGAGCTGCAGTTTTGTAGATGGTAACTTGGTGACTCTGTTCCTTGTGCCACTTTATTCTAGATGACATGATTAACCTCATAGCCTGGTACAGGTCAAAGTGTCACACTCCTCTCAATGAATTTTCACCTTGTACTCGCGTTACCAGTCATTCCGGGGCTTGTTTTCTAGAGTGGTAGGGTATTCTGCATTTACTCCAAATCATTGAATGTGTATCTCTCTGGCTGGGCGAATTAAATGAGATTTGATTTTACATTGATAATTCAAACAAAAGCCCCAAAGCCAAGCTTGATATACAACACTCAAGAAGACAAAAAAAATCTCTTTTGGGGGTATGAATTTACATATCCAGAAGTGGTATAGACTACTCTGACTCCCTGGTAGACTGCCTGTTGAAAGGATACGGTACCTTTCATTTTACTTTAAGTAATCCTATTACATAAACGCCATGAGGGGGACCCTAAAAAGAATGAAAAAAAAAAGGCAGCCAAAGAAATGAAAATTAGAAATGAAATAGAACATAAATATTTGCTTGAAACAAAAAAGTAAATCGAACCTCTTCCCGCAGTTAAATGTTATTGTTTTAACTAGATAGTTCCACGCCCTAAAAACTCTGGCAACGCCCATGCATATTTGTAGCCAATGTGTATTGCCATTTTGGACCAAACCATGATGTTGATATCATTATAAAATTAAAATCTGCTATGATTTCAAAAAGAAAAATGAAGTGAAGGTGAAAAGAAACTTAACACACACTTTTTCATCAACTGGATTGAAATCCCCAGGCTCTTTGACCTCGCATCACGTTCACTTGTCACAAACCACCTATACAATGTAGGGCACTGGGAAGGGCAAATGCATGACATATTTTTTTTTTGAGAACTTATTGGATGGAGTATATATTAATTAAAGACCAACTCCAACTGTTTTAAACGTTTTGAAAATAATATTGCATTTAGTGTATAACCCTAACCCCCCAAGGGTTGCTGGCCTTAACCTGCCCCATTCACACAAAATTAAACACCCAAATGGGACTTTGTGCACAGAGGCTGTTGGACTTTGGTTTTCTGAGGCATGCCCAACCCAATGCAAAAGCCAGCTGTTATGGGCCTACCAGGCCTATCCCCACAGAATTAAACACTTTACTACTGTTTAATTTTGTGTGGTTAGGGAAGGTTAGGGTTAATGAATTATATATTCATTACCAAATCAGGTCTGTATTGCCTCTGTATTTTTTGTAATTTTGCCTAAACTTTTGAACATTGTCTTCGAGTTTTATGAAAAATTTCCACAATCTGACTGCTGGTGGTGCTGTTGAGAAACGAAATTTTTATGATGTAACACCAGAGAAAACATTGAAACTGTATCCGTGTCACGACTGGTTGTACTACGAACGTACATATACTGTACATGAAAATGGAGCTACATGTGCGTGCACCGCGTGTCAGCGATTGATCTGGGTGCAGGTTGTACTGTGCCGCATCATCTCTTTTTCGGTCGAGAGTTTGTTCTCCTTTCTTCATGACTTACAATAATGCCCAAATCATGCGTCTTGGTGGACGTACTAGAAATTCTGCAAAAGAACCGGAATTGAAATTCTTGGAGTTTCCGAAGAATGAGAGTATTCTTCAAGTTCGTGCTGTCGTCCGCAGCTACATGTATGCGTGCTGTGGATGCGTACAGCACACGCATTGTGGTATTTCCTCTCCACGGTAATACATCACAGAAATCAATATTCATTAGATGCTAATGAGTCATGACGTCATACTCCTTTTCATGAAAGCGGATCAACTCTTACTAACAAAATGCCCACAAAATGCATTTCTTTTGACATAGCAAATGAACACAAAAAGGCAGTTTTGACTTTTCCTGGTTTATTAGACATAGCTCTTCAAATTGGGACATCAGTACTAATAACTGAAATCGCTGGAGTTGTTTTCTTACATCTGAACTTGAGTCGACACTTCCAGCTTGGTGCGCATGACATGTGTGCACTTTTACTAAGTACTTTAGTAACCTAAAATGCTTTGGTCGTACGCATCCAAAGCTGTGAGGTATTTCATGCATTGCATTTGTAAAAGTACTGTTTTTAATCTCCATTTTAAGTGCATGTACTATGAATTTATAAGTTTTGACTGATGGAAGTTCAAATGTAACTTTTAAGTCCGCTTGCTTCTGTTTGGCACTTGGAAAATGTAGGAATGAAAAAACAGTCTACCCTGCATATGAATGTGGAAATTCCACCAAAAAATAAGATTTCATTGTCTTTGTCTTGGAAAACAAACTTTGTTGAAATGTAACATTGTGTTTTGTTCCAATTAGCAATTTAAAAACCAAATCTCAATGTATTTCACCCTAAAGATACGTTTGAAAACGGCATGCTGAATTGGACTGATGAAACTACATGTATTGAAATATTTGCTGTGGCGGGATATCAATTTGATGCTGTGGCAACATCTTATAACTTGCCATGGCGAGATACACATTAAAAGATTTAACTCTTCGCGGCGAGATAGTAACTTGCTGTAGTCAGATGAACTCAAATAAAATGTCGGACATAGTGTGGCACACACATCATTCGCTCATCCAATCCCCATCCTGCACAGTGATGAAGCGCACCCATGAAAATACCCAACGGCTGTTTTTTTCGACACATTCATCGCTTTCACGCGTACACATAAGGCTTTACTATGAGTGATTCAAAGTCACTGATAAAACAGCAGTTGGGATCACCATCTCAAACCTTGTCTGGTTCCCAGACCAAACAGATCCCGACTGTGTTAGGTATTGGTCAATGATTGGGAGTTAATCGCTGTAGTAAATGAATGGCCCAAAACGAAACCAAATTTTCACGGACTTCTGCAAACTGGAAATCGCCCACTTTAAAATATCGGTGGTTTGATGGGGTAAGTGATCCATACACGCAAAAGGGGTTTCATAGAAGGCATTTTCGTGGATTCTCCTCTTTTTGGATTAACTGTTGTGTGGCCAAGGATACGGAGGGAGTCTAGTAGACTGGCCCCCAGTCTGGGTCTAGCCCTAGGTATGGTAAGCCTACTTTGTAAATATTCCTCCACCATGTCAGTGAAAGCATGGAACTATGCAAAGGTGTTGCTTTGGCCTTTGTGTGCATGCTGTTCTGCAGTACATTCTGAGTTTCCCCTTAATATTTGCTTTCACAAAAGGATTGTTTTTTACATGCTTGCTTTTGATTGCAGAGATTAGGCAAGTAAACTATGAGTAGTTCAGAGGAAGTATCATGGATCTCCTGGTTCTGTGGCCTCCGAGGGAATGAATTCTTTTGTGAGGTCAGTTGAATTATTGTCTAAGGAAATAGCATTCTCTACAATAAGCCGTTTTCACATTTCATGTGCGCATGCTCAGAAGATTTAATAGAGTGGAACAAATTCATGACAAGAACGTTATGTAACATTTGGCAAATCGCTGCTCATGACTGTTATTGTATTAGACAATTTGTTCCCCTCCAGCTTTGTTTATTTCATCGTGCGGGGGTGCTCTAATCAACATGGCCACGGAACGGGAAATTGGCTTATGTATGCATTTCAAAACTCTTTCTATTGTAACATGTGTCCAGATTTTTGAAAAGCTTACCCACTTCCTGCCGGCAACTCCAGAATCGAAGATGTATGGTTTATATGCGATGCCGGGGTCTCCGAACTCAGACAAAGGAAACAGGGCCGTGTAACAAAAGACCATACTCCAAACAAAAGACCAGGCTGCTGGGCATTACCAACATTTTTCACTCTCAAAAGTGGTGATAATCCAGCCTTGTTTTGAAACTGTATACCAGGGTTTGGGGCATTAAGAGTGAGCGGATTACCACCAGGGACAAAAGCGCTCCACTACCACAGCGATGAGCCACACAGCACCGCTGCACGCTAATCTGGCCCCTATTGAAAAGAGGTCAGCAGTGCACTGAGCCAGGTTCGTGAACAAAAGAAAGTTATATAACACCGCACAATCTGGGCTCTATTTACAAGGCTGCAGGCCTGGCTAAAATACTCGGGCGTCAATGAAGGTCACCTGTCAACTTAGAGTAGTGCTTCGTGCAGCTATAAATGACCGTTAAATGAAATGATGAATTTTTGAAGGATTTTGAAAACGGAAAAAATGATAGTCATGCCGGCCCAGCATCATCAACATTGAAAATGCCCCGGCGTGAAGTGGTTAATGTTTACACAGTTTGATAAACTGGTAAATTGATTGATCAATTGATGGATTGATTAACAGGTTGATGAAGATTACATCCAGGACAAATTCAATCTGACAAATTTGAATGAGCAGGTGCCACACTATCGGCAAGCATTGGACATGATTTTAGATCTTGAACCAGGTAAGACCATTATCAGCAGGCCAAGTTCTATCTAGCAAATTAAAATAGCCAAAGCTTGCGCTAAAATGCCAGTTTTAAAGTCAAATACTTTTGAGCAGTGCTTGCACAATTTTGGTTCTCACTTTTTACTCCCCAACTTTTAAATATTTGCCATGTGGTGACAGTAAAACTGACCTGGACCCATGAGTAGGCCCAAAGTTTCCCTGTAGAAGCCCTGTTACACAGGCCTTGCGCTAACTTTTTTTCCAGGATAGCCCATGGGGCTAGTAAATTGGGTATTTTACTAGCCCGTTTGGAGTTTTACTAGCCCGTATGCACAAAAAAGAAAACCCAAAATTGTTGTTAGCTTTAATACCGATGAAGAAAAGAAACTGCTGATGGGAAAAATAAAAGGCACGATTTGCACTTGTAGTTAAAGGTTTTGCAATCGTGCATTTATTATCACCAAATGCAATACATGTGTTTTGATCTAAATTTTAACACTACAGGTAGGTTCTTTACTGATTTTTTCACTAGCCCACTGGGCAACCAAGGAACCAAGTCTAGATAGCCCGGAGCATTTTTTTGCTAGAATTTGTACGCCAGGCTAGTTCTATTTCAAGGCCTGTTACAGTTAAAATGTTCATGGTCTTGCAGGTTAAATGTCTGCATTTTTATTTGTATCTGTTTAGATGATGAACTGGAAGAGAATCCAAATCAGAGTGACCTGATAGAACAAGCAGCTGAGATGTTGTATGGACTTATACATGCACGATTCATCATGACCAATAGGGGCATTGCATTAATGGTGAATGTCACTCCTTTGATCCATGCTAACTTTACATTCTAGGAACAGGTTTTTAATGTTAATTTCAGTTGTAATTCCGACTGAATGATCTGGCGTTAAAGGTCATGTATTTCTTTAGTTGGTGTTTGCTCTACCTGCCATCATTTATGTCAGGGGAGAGATTTCTTAGCTTTTGAGCTGATTTCAGTTTTTTTCGTTTTGGATTTCAGCTTTTTTTCCTCACTGGCTTTGTACAAAAGTATAGGAGTTTTTCACAGTTCAGCTTCTTTATGCATTTTTTCAGCTGTTTTCAGCTTTTTTTATCATTGGTCAATCTCATCCCTGTTATGTCCATGTTAAAATTATGTTTACACTTGTTTAAAACTGTAATTGTAACCTAAATTAAGCAAAGGTGATCAAGCCAGTATTTGGTATTGATTTTCACTTTCCTCTTTGCTTGATTCATACCCTCCTTTGCTCTCTCCCTCAATAGAATAGACTGAATACATTTTGAAAAGACTGATTGCACTTGCTAAATCACATGACCTATAAAGTTGGTATCAACCCCGTATCAACATGTGTTCTGAGTTTTGTTTACAAACACTAAAGCCAATTTATGGTATAGCACCCAGCATATCAGTAGTGTGAGTACGTCACCTACCGTTGGCTTAATTTTTGGTAAATGGTACTCATGAAACACTTTGCTTTTAGTGGACCATAGGTGCTGTGTTTTTGATAGTTTTTACCCACTGTAGGTCACATGACACAACGGACAGAATTGGTCTATTGACAAGACCTGTCATGACATGAGTGAAATTGTACGTGCCTACTGTAGGTCTCTTCATCAGTGTTAGAACTTACTTTTTTAAAATATGGCATGGTTTTTACAGCTTGAAAAGTACCAGCAAGGTGATTTTGGCCATTGCCCAAGGGTCTACTGTGAGAACCAGCTAGTCTTGCCCATTGGTATGTATATGATGACGGCATCAATCATCTTTCAGGACTACCAGACTTCTGGCAATTGCCAATTGAATTCCCTAGAAAAAGGGGGGAGGAGAGGTGTTTTTAGCAGTATTTACATTTATTTCAAGGATGGATTTGTGCCAGGGAGATGTAAATTAATTTTGGATGTTTGCCCTGCCCGACGTGTAATTTTAACATTGTATGCTCAGTGTATGCCCCCGAAGGCTTGTGAAAAACCACTAGTGTACTCTGATGGGACTTGAACCTCTTGGTGGTCGAGTGGTTAAGACATCTGCACTAGTAATCAGGAGGTTGTGGGTTCGAGTCCCACCCAAGTACGCTTGTCGTTTTTATCACAAGCCTTCAGGGGCATACACTGAGCATACAGCGTCAAAACACACGTCGGGCAGGGCAAATATCCAAATTAAGTATTGACATTGTTGTACATAATATGCAGCTGATGTGTGCTGTACAGGTATTTTACTTGTTATTGCTTCCATAATTTTCGGACGGTAAGTCATCAAATGTGCTGCACTGCTGAAGCGCTGGTGCTAGTACATGTGGAGTAATTATGTGGCACTATTCAACATTAACTTGACTTTCTTCATAGTGCTACCAAACCTTTTTGTTGAAAAACTTCAAACACACTTAGTTAAATACTGATACATGTACTGTTGCCTCCATGATACAGGATTTTTTACCTTTGTGAACAATTTCAGTGTCAGTTTCAGTGGAAATTCATCCAAATTCGAACACATCGACGTCCGGTAATTGGGCAAGAATTCAGCTGAGTGACCTGGCGCCCTTGAATATATCTTGAAAATCCCATAAAAACAGTTCAGAAGTTGTTTAACGTTAAAAATTCTAGTAAATCATTATTTGCTCCACTTACATACCCAACTAAAAATTGTAAAAAAGTTGTTTTTCCGGTGCATTTTAAAAGAGTTCATTTTGCACTTCAGAAAAAAAATCAGAAAATCAGGCCAAAATAAAGTTTCATTGGCATTTGTAGCAGCCATATGAAATCGACATTTATGAATCTGAATATTTGGAGTGAAATTAAATTTCACCTTTTGTGAAATTTGAGGTAAAATATTGCTCCAATATAGACTAATGCCGGAGGCAAAAATTTGAAGTGTCCAACCTTAGGGCCTGTGCCACTTTCGGGTATGCAATCTTCAAGTGTAAGCATCGTGCGAACGAGTGTTGCTATTAAACTTAAACTTTCTCAAGTCCTTGAAATTACCAATTTTGGCAGGCTGGATTAGTATCCTTGCTGGGTGGGTAATGCAGTCGTTATTTTTGTTCTTCTTTTCAACAGTCACCAAATGACCAGTGAAATAAATAATATGGATTATAAAAACATAAAAAGACAAAAACGAACAGATGTACCACATGATTTGAGGTGTGATTGGTATTTACAGTACATTTACAAGTCTCTTCAATCTCTCTTGACTGGTTTCTATTGTATCCAACACGCAAGTGGTAACCATTAAAAACATGACTGCCTTGTCCCCAGAGTGCCGTGTATCTTGCATGTGTGGCTGGCCAGCCGCCTGGCCAGTGGCTTGGTGGCATGGCACAGCGTTTAGTGACAGATTTCATTATTCAAATGTTGCCATTCGGAGTATAAGCCGCAGAGATATTTCTCAGCATGAGAGTCAGTGTATAAGCTATGGCTTATATTCAGAAAATTAAGGTATTTTAAGGTATTGGTTTATCTGACTCCCTTTCAGTATACAAAAAGGGAAGAACCAGCTTGTCATGCATGTTTCAGAAATAGCCATATGTATTCCTTTTTCTTCAGGGTTGTCAGATGTTCCAGGAGAAGCTATGGTCAAGCTTTATTGCCCTAAATGTCAGGATGTTTACACACCTAAATCATCGCGACACCATCACACAGATGGCGCATACTTTGGCACTGGTTTCCCGCACATGTTCTTCATGGTGCATCCAGAGTATCGGCCTAAACGCCCTCCAAATCAGTTTGTTCCAAGGTAAGTCATGACAGCTATTTGAATGCAGGCTATTCTAAGGATAGCTGCCAGAAATTATTGAAGTCTGTATGACAAAATTGAAAAATTTTTAACATACAATATCCCAAAACACTTCAATTCTTGTTTATTTATTTATTTATAAACGTCATCAGGGCTTGAAATTGGGATAACCATCATGGGAGCAAGTACCTGCTCCCTAGACAGCTGAATTTGTCAGTTTAAGGGAGCAAGTAGCTCCTATAAGCCATGTATGTTTTAGAAAATCAAACAACTTTAGGCAAAACAAAATAATAGTTGTGCTTCCTATCACGCTGAAAAACAATAGGTTGGGTAGGTGGGTTGTATCTTTTATCTTTTTAAGGTTTTGGGGCAGAAATGTTAGGGTGGGGAATTTTTTTTGTTTTTTAAGTTATGCCTCCGGAAAAAAGTGATTTTGGTGGTCCAAGGTGTATTCCATCCAGTTTTTCCTGCAGATTTGTAACTTGAGGATCAGTCTTGTCAAAGATTGTATCCAAGTCAGAGCCTCTTTGGGCAGTTATATGTTTGTGTTGCACGGGCATTGTGATAAGTTAATGTCCAAAAATTGTTTGAAGGCTAGTAAAAAACAAACAAGATAGAGCACGAACAAGCCGTGCAATGATGCATGACCAGGCCTCGAATTTCACGATGGCCACGACGGCCATGGCTGTCGGTGGCCTATTTGGCCTGGTGCCTCCAAAAAGTGATCTTGTTTCACCGCCAAGATGGCAGTGCCTGTTTTTTCTCTTGGCCATAGTGCCCTACACATGCTTTTCGACTGCCCCTGTTCATCGAGGTACATGGAAATTGGCATGGCAAGCGGCATACATATCGTTCCTTGAATGCTCACATTCTACCGAAACACCGCGCCACACCATCCAAATGCATGGCATGCACGCTTAAAGCAGGGCATACTGCACGATCGCAAGCATAGCACAGCACAGGCGACACCTGCCGGCCTATCCAACGACTTACATGTACGTGAAACATAACAGCGTATGCCTAAGCTGAGAATTTTAATGTACCATGCAATAATGTCAGTCTAGAACAAGTGCTCATCAATGTGTACGCGTTATCGGTATATCGAGAGCTTCACGTTTTTCATGCACACGGGACAATTGTATGGTCGGGGCAGTATTTTAACACTGCAATGTAGTGTTTGCAGTTTAGTGCTATGCGCTGCACGTGATCCGAACTGTACATACACGACATCGGTATGGTCGATCGGAACTACCCTGATTAATTCTCATGTACGTTGTTTGCTGAATCACTGGCCTGGCCAGTTTTTGTGGTATGCAAAATGCCGAGGAAAGAATGGCTGCAGTCAAAACAGGCTGAAGCCTTTCAACACTTGGCTGCTGGTTCAGCACTTATAACGGACATGTTCAGGTATAAAGCGTATCCTACTGTTTCTTAGACCTGAATGATTTTCGTTCGATTTGAAAAAAATTGGGATGGCATTAATGCCTGTCAGATTAGAGTAGCCACTAGACAGTCATTTGTGTGGGTGTAAACATCCAGTGAATGAAGTTATGAATTCTTTAAGAATTTTCAAAATAGAAAATCTTGAAAAATTGCCTGGGAACTCATCCCGCATATTGAATTCCACCCGGCAGAAAGTGGTTAAGGAGGTAAACAGGCACTTCCCAGCTACCTGCACCCGCTAATTATGAGCCCCATGTCATTTATACTTGTCATTTCTCAGAAAATATTTACAACAAATTTGTTATATTATTGCTGAGTCTTTCTTGACAGTTAAAATTTATTCTGACATGAATCACCTTTTTCTTAAAGCATTTTATTTAAACTTGTTTTAAAACTTGCCGTAATACTACCGGATTTTATGTCCTTTTTTATGTACAGATTGTATGGCTTTAAGATTCATCCTACTGCTTATGAGATACAGCTCCAAGCTGCTGCAGCACGTAGTCGCTCAGCTTCCTCCCGTCCCCGTTCAGCCAAACCTCCCTACAAATAACTTTTGCAGTCCCAAAATAATTCTTTGATCCTGTGAGAAAAAAGGCAGATGATGTCTTTTGGGAGAATATTCACTCAACTAGGTTTTGAGGTCCAAGAACTGCATGTTTCCAGTCCATACGGTCTGTTATGCTATCCATTTTTCAAAACAATGCATCCACACGGACATGTTTTTCCAAAGGTTTAACGGTTTCCAAGCTAATTATTGGAGATTGACAGAGACTTTTGTGAAGTACCAGGCAGTTTAATCATTTGGAAAGGTGCTTTGAACTAAATGTCAAGTGTGTGGATTCTTATAACTGTAAAGTTAATTCATAAGCATCAGTACATTTACTTGGAAGTACAGAAATGTTTCATTTAACCTGTGAGAGTTCTGCCCGGAAATTATGCTCAAAATTAGTCAAAAACATGTACAGTGTATATGCATAGGAGAACTGCCTTTTGTTTTGTAACTCAAGTATGTGGTATGCCGAAATGCTGACAGTGTATTTAAAATGACATTCTCTGTGATAACATTTCTCTGGTTTTAACATTTATAAATGAAATGCGTCTGCACAACTTTTGTCTGTTTCATTGGTCCTTCAAAATTTAGGCGAATCAGAGATGCATCTTCCCGAATGTTGCAATGCTTGATCTTTTATTTTCAAAAGAATACAGTAAAACTGCTATTTTGTGTTTCAGAAAATAACTAAAAATGCTCTGAATCTTTCTGAATTGTACACGACATGCTGCAAGGATTTGTAGTGGTCAAGCTTCATACAAGGAACAAAATAGCACATTGCTGTGGGATTGGTGGGTTATATGTATGTCCATTTTTAAGTATAATTGGAATACTGCTAGAAAATACCCTTCAGGGTTTTAACGGTCAAAACGTAAACAATTTTGTAACTAGACTGAAGTCCTTATCTCGTACAGTCAGTGTTACGAGAGATGTTTCCCTTTTCTCATTTTTGAAAATTCACAGATGCCATCTTTAAGATTATAAATAAAAGTAACTACACGTAAGTACTTAAGCACTGCATGAAATAACATAATGTAGCAGACATTAGTAGATGTTTTATTGTGTGCAATTATGTTGTTTCTGCTTTGGGGGAATTACATGTACATGTAAAGCACAATGTGCAGTTTGATGTGATGTACATTGACAGTAAAAGTAACTTAAGAGTATTAAAAGTTTACATGGAAACCATGACTAATTTGAAGCTGCAGGCTGTTTTTTAATTTAGGACCAGTTCAGACAGTATCATTGTTGTTACATGTACATTAGAAACTAAATATGATCTGGATTCATATACACGTAGTACCATTTGCATTCGGTCCTCGGTCTTTCCAACTCCAGAAATACCACGACATTTAGACAACTGTGTCACCCTTTTTTCTTCAAGCAAGCTTGAACCCTCAATTCTGACTGGTCTTGGCAACTGTGTGCCATATTACCATGCTGCACAGTCCTTTTCTCACCCTGCGTATGGCCCTGTTCTAACTGGGTGTTGCGTTTCTTAACGTTTTAAGAGAAGTGCTCAACATTAAAATTGACTGTCAATTCAAAGACAGCATGTTTGTGTCACATGCAAAATTATGGTACATGTGGTCTCTGTCCACTTTTACTTTTTTTTCTGACACGCACACCTTTGAAATATTTCGTTTTATTTCTTTTTCATGCACAGAGCATACATTTCATCATTCTATGTGTCAAGTCTGATTGAAGACAAATTTACCACATTAAAGCTCTTGTGTTAGTGTTAGTCTTTGTCCCATATACAAGGACGAGGGTGAAATAGTACATGGGACACAATACACACTACAATATTCCATGTTCACAAGCATTCATGTGATAACTACATGTAATAATGTCTTGTCCTTGTTTTCCAAAGTACAGCTCACTTTGACTTGCTATTTAACAACATATCCTTGTACATTTACACTGACCTTGAAACAAGAACACAAATTCCTGACGTATGTGGCAAGGTGACCAAAATATGCCCTTGTGTCACAATCTGTTCTAAGCACTGAAGTTTCTAGTACATATCAGTGTTGAAGAAACTTGCACCAATTACAAATGTCAAGAGAGTAATCCAAATGTCCCGAGTGTCCCCTTCTTGTGCATGTAAGAAGTAGTTCTCTGTACTCTTGGCTAAAAGATAAGCGAGGTATTACGAGATAGAAACAACCCAAGTTGCACTGTCCTGTACTTAAATCTTTTTTTCAGTATGAGAGGTAATTGACAAAATGATAAACTTTCTGAACAGTGCTCATGATCAGTTAAACTTCTAAAATTTACTGTATAACACAGGACAATAAAACAGCAGGTTTTACCACCAATTTCTGCTTTGTACAATCTTGGAACATCAGTGCAGCTTGTTTGAACAATAATCATGTTACACAAACATGGCAATTGTCCCTGCAAGTATTCTATATGTTTCCCTCTCATCAAAACAACCTTTCACTGAGTCCTCATGATGATGTGAACTCCAGAATCAGTACTGACAATATCACTTATTTCCCCAACTTTAAGTTTAAAGGATGCTTCCTCAAATGGTTTCTGCATTTGACCTGGACCAAAGAAACCTAGATCACCTCCCTTCCTCGCAGAGCTGCAATCACTCTCTGTTGAAGCAAGGCTGGCAAAGCTTACTTGCTCATTTACAATAGCCTCCCGAAATCCTACAGGTGAAAGAAACCATTGAAATTCAGAAAAAGGCTAGTTCAGCTTCACATACACTGAATCTGTAAATGCAAAGCAAGTTTAATTAATCGTACTATTAAAACACAATTCCATGAATAAAGTCAAGACTGTCAGGAAGTCTTGTTAAAGGATTTCTTTACAATCTTAAACATTCATGTGAGCTTCAGTTAATTTTTATTTAATTTAGACCAACCTTTCAGCAGCTTAATAGCTTCCTCTTTAGTGCGGGTGATTTTTTCTTCTTTCCATGATGATGGACGTCGCGAGTCCCTGTGCTTGACTAAAAGATGTGAGCAACGCACTGCTTTGACTGCTGCTGCCATAGGTTTATCCCACTGACTTTCCTTGGTATAGATGTTGAGGTAATATTTACGACCTGCAAAATTAATGTGTATGTCAGGAGAAATCTTAACCACTTCCTGCCATGGACTGCAAATCCGGACACGTATGCTTTATATGCGTGGCCGGGGTCTCCAAACTCGGACAAAAGGAACAGGGCCTTGTAACAAAAGACCAGGCTGCTGGGCATTACCAACATTTTTTCACCCTCAAAAGTGGAGATAATCCTGCCTTGTTTTGAAACAGTATACCAAGGTTTGGGGCATTTAGAGCAAGCAGATTACCACAAGGGACAAAAGTGCTCCACCACCTCAGTGATGAGCCACACAGCACTGCTGCATGCTAACCTGGCCCCTATTGAAAAGAGGTCAGCAGTGCACTGAGCCAAGTTCCTGAACAAAAGAATATTACATAACACCACAAAATCTGGGCTTTTTTTACAAGGCTGCTGGCCTGGCTGAAATACTCAGGCGTCAACAGATTTTGACTGTCTGGCTAGAGTGGACACCAGACATGCCTTCACGTGTTTGTAAGTGCCCAGTAAAAGAAGATAAAAATTTTAGAAGAATTTTGAAAACAGAAAAAAATGATAAATATCCCGCCCCAGTGTCATCAACATTGATAAATGCCTCGGCAGGAAGTGGTTAATGAATATGGACATGTCACAATGGAATCATGAATTTTCTGCACTGCTGTGTGGGACTCTGGTATCTTGCAGTTTAAATCAAAATTCATTCCCCATTATTATGTCACTAACAGTGACAAGAAGGGTGAAAAAATGGCAAAACGTACATGTATCAGGTACTAACTTCGTAAACTGAACCATCGATAACCCACAATGACTTTACATGTGGCTAAATAATCAATGCGTGCAGTCTATCATGCATCCAGACGCAACTGAGGAAAGAGTTCCACGGACATCACATGACACCTTGCGGACAAACCCTATGAGATTGGTCTGAAAAATTCACAGCATTAGTTAAGTAAATACAAGTACCTTTGATTAATATTTTCCCTGCTAAATTTGACTCTTTCAGGCATTTTATCCGGAGGAAAAAAAGTGACGTCTGTATAGAACATGAAACTCTTCCCACAACTAATATGACACCCCTCCCCTAGACCCACGAGTTTTAGAGTTTCATTTAGGGACATCACTAATTTTTCCTTCCAGTGATATACACATGTATGCATGTACACGTAAGCCATCAGAAAGTGAAAACGTCCTAAAATGTCAGATTCAGCATGGAAAATATTGTTGAAGTATTTACTCAGAAAATACTTTGAATTTTTCAGACGAGCCTCACACGTCATACTAGATTTGTGCATGGGCATGACAGGGTGTCCTGTCAAGTGATGTTCGGAACTCTTTCCCCCACTGCACAGCCGGCACCAACTGATATGCCTAATGTTACACCATGGTTATGTTCAGCGCAATCTTTGAAAGTGCACAAATTTTAAATTAACACAACTTGTGCAATTTTCCTGGAGCAATTTTTGTTAGGTTGCACATATTTCAAATATAAGTTGCACACAATCTTTGAACATGTGCAATTTTTGTGTCTCGAACTGTGCAATTTCTAAAGGAAGTCATGATGGTTGGTGTTCGACCGGACCCAGCCATGGCAGGCTGGCGACGTGGGGATTTCCAGTTCTGTTGAAGTCTCCAGCTAACTGGCACCAATAAAGGTTAGAAAATGTTGCTTTAAGTAAAGGCTAGGATTCCTCAGTCCTCATTTTCCCTGATAATTTATTTTTTCTGGGATCCTACTTCTAATTTTAATTGCAGATATTTTCTAAAAAATATTATGTGTACGGCCCTAAGAATTTTCAGAATTAAATATCAACAGAGGAATTTAATAGTTCTCAAGAGGAATTTCTTTCAGAGGGAAGAAAAGTTTGAATTAAATGTTCTCAGGGGAATTTAATTGCTCTCACATGGCAATATTCATCAAAATGCTCAAATGGTGAAATTTCTCTTGGCTGGTCACCGGGATGCATGACATACATGTATATGTACCATGCCTCAGCCCCATAAGCACACATACCACCCTGTACAGTACATGCAATTCACGTTATGTGCGAAACAGTCCAGACAACAAAACTGTGCAAAATGTGTACCAGTAGTTGATGTCAGTCTCTTACGACCGTTACCTGTGGTACATGTATCCATGCAATTTTAAATGCCGAGTGCAATAAGCCATTTGCGAGTCAACTTTGAATAAAATCTGGTACACTGAGTTCTTTAAATTTACGTGAACACAACAACTTGAATTCTCCACACTAAAACCACTGTTGCTAATGCTATATCTCCTGATACAAGGCAAGCTTTTGCTAGTAACTAATAGTTACATAAGACTGAGAGATGCTTTGCAACAATACATTGTTTTCAATGGATAAGAAGGAACCAGTCCATTCCAGAGATGGTGGTTGCTATGCTGGTATGCAACACCTTGCCCCGAATCACAAGGTATAGCAACAGTGTCTTTAGTCTGCGCATTCCTCCATGGTCTGGGGAATTCAAATTGCTACGTTTCTGTGGAATCAGATAATACAGTGTACCAGATTTTATTCAAATTTAACTCGCAAGTGGCTTTTTGTTATGGCAATATCTGTGGATGTGCAAAGTTTCAAAATTACGCATGGATTTTTTAAATTTGCGTGTTTCATAGACTGCGTTATGGCTTAACCCTCCTATGCTGAAGTTACTCTTTCGGTCACTTGGTTAAACACTCAACATGCTCAAAGAAGCACAGCTGTGTTGTGTTGTACACTGCACCAACAGTCCCTCACAGGAATATCAGATTGCACTTTTGTGCTGCGCCTCACCATGCTCACTGTTTCATGTGCATAATTGTGCAGTAAACCTAATGCAGTGAAGAGGACTGCACAAAAGACCCTGTGTCATTTTATGCTGGCAACTGTGTACACACAACCTGCGCATGTTTGTGTTCCGCATTATAAAACACATGCAAGAGAGTGACCAGGTGACTGGGGGGCATATTTGTGCTGTTAAACCAAAGGAGGGTTAACAGTTCAAAATACGGAGCAAACAAAACTCCCATGACTGCCCATGTTTCGTCGTCAGAATGCCCTTTCCGAAGTAGGCCTGTTACGCCCCAGCTATAGCATCAGTCCCAACTATAGTTGGGCCCGTCCCAACTAGAGTGCTACAGTTGGGCCGGCCCAACTACAGCAGAGAGGTCCTCTGTGTACGATGTGCCCAGCATGTGCCAAAGTTATATTTTTTACAAATGTCATGTCTTGGTCATAGGGCTAGATGAACAGATGAAGTGCCACATTTTAGATGAATTGTGTCAAGTGTGAGACACATTGACTTGGATAATGTTGAGACATTTCCCACACACATTGGTCAACAATAGTTGGGCCAGTCCAACTGCAGCACTACAGTTGGGACTGTCCCAACTATAATTGGGACTTATGCTATAGTTGGGGCGTAACTAACAGGCCTACAGTACCAAGGACATGATGGAGGTACATGTAGGAAAAGAGGCCTAGTGAGTAGCGTATAGGCCTAGTTCATCATCTAGAGAGTAAGGAAACCTCCATGCTTTCAGTTCATGCCTACCCCCTTGACTTTTACTGTAGTGCACTTCCCATCCCTCTGGTAAATCGTTGTCAGCCATTGGAATGAAGACAATGATTCTGACTGAGAAATGAGATTATTCGCACTTGAGAACTTAATTCCAATCGCCGAGTCCTGCTAGCTACTGTGTAGTGTCACCACATGTACATGTAGTACCAGACAGACCATACTAACTGAACACATGTACATAGTAAACTGGGTACCTGTTGGCCTACCCGTGGAACTCACATAGCGCCCAAAGTAAGCCCAATCGTGACTACTCAAATGTGCATGTCCTAACAGTACACTGGGCGTTGTGTCTGACCTAGTTGGGCGAGAAAGCTTGAAATTACGCACGACTTTATGCTGCAGCCACTACCATATATCTCAGTGGCTGCGGCTTAAAATCACATGTGACTCAATGGGAACTGGCTGCGGCCACTTTCATTAGTGGGAAACCAGTCTATCGTCTTCCGGATTAACCTCATCCACAGGTAAAAATCTGACCGGTATTATAAGTCAATGAGAAATTATTTGGTTACGAGGTTGTAGTCTCTATATTTCTAAGGTCACAAAGGTCATTTCCCCGTCCATGAACTACACTTACTGTTAATGTTCGGTTACATGTATGCCATGTACGCCGGTAATTTACAGTCAGATTCAGATGACCTTGACATTGTGTGTTTTGTGTAACTCATTGTTGACTTAATCGATGGGATCGAAATCCATGACTGTCATGGCCGTGTACACACCACCGAGGCTTAGTTAAAGTTACATGACGTGGATGGGCGGCCAAAGGTGAAAGGCGCCAGACGTGAACAGGTGAAGGCCCTTATTACTATACTAGTTACAGTTATTGTCACGATTGTTCATGTTGTTAGGCCATGGGTTAGGCCTTCCTACAACTACAAAAGTACCACCCGGGACTATAACTTAGGTACATCATACATGACCTGCTCTGAGTGCTCATTTTGTAAGGCATAAGCAGACTGGATTGTAACAACTTGGCCTAGTATTAGTATTATATATAATACATAGGCTTATATCCTGTACATATACCTACATCCCAAATCTTGAATTACGCCTATTGAAACTTGTGAATTTGCTTGCAAGCAACATTATTACAGTTACTCTACAGTCTACATTGTACGTTCTGTTAGTATGGTGACAACAACCATGTCAGCCATGGCTGGTTAGCAATAGCCATGATAGCAGGTGGCACACTGAGACTTTCTGCTCCAAGGTCATGCCTTGAAGTAGGGCTGTAGTGGCGACAGATAAGAGACAGATTGTAAAGCGAGCCACTACAGCCCTATTTGTGGGGCTTGGTAAAGGTAGGCAATGTGCAGTGTAGCTATGTTGGGCACGATCATTGTGATGCTATTGCAGAGTTTGTGGTAGCCTAACTGCAGCATCAGTTTATCACATTTTATGGAAAGAGTTCCATATACGGACAACACCTGAGGCCTTGTGCCCACAACTTGTCTGAAAAACCTAAGTGTTTCATAAGCAGGTGCTGTAAAATTTTCTCGGCTATATTTCACTTTTTTAAATCTTGGGACATGTTATCACTTTCTGACAGCTGTTATAACATTTCAAGGGAAAAGTAGTGTTGTCTGTACATGTTTAAGGAACTTTTATCCACATTTTCTTTTTAATTGAAATTTGCGGAAGAATGTTGAACATAAAGGGACAGTAAACATGAAATAAGAAGATGTATTTTAGGATCAACATGATGGACCAATCTTGCAAGGTGATTGGGTGATCATGCAGATTGGTTAACTGTGCGCAGCAGCAACATGTAGATTGGTACAGAATTTTTTCTTGGAAATAACAGATGCCGTGTCAACAGAGATTCACAGTCTCATGTATGTGATGTGACAGTGAAAATGTTATGGATGTACCGATGTATAATCAAATATTGAAACAAAATTGGTTTCAGTGTGTAACAGCTGTTTATTTGCCACACTCACTGATTTATCCACCGATGTGTACATGTTTGATTTAGTACATTTAACCCTACAACGAGTATGTCATGCAAAACAAACTCAGGGCAATGTCAGACTTGGATCTTGAGTGCAGATAACATGCAGCAAGGAATCAGGTCAAGTTTTTTTGTACATCTTTAGTCTTGGGAACAAATTTTGGCAATATACTCCTCTTAAATGTATGAAAACTTTAACATCCCTGTTTGGTCAGTCTTAATTTAAGACAGAACAGTGTGTACATGTTCATGAATTTTAATCATGATTAATTGGTATTTTTGTTTGGTTGTATGACGTACTGGTCTTATACGGTCCATTTGTTTGTTTTTCTATGAAATTCGGTTTCTGAAATCAAATGTATGTAGATGTATTGCTAGTTGTCCCCATTTACAGTATCTCCGAACATAACCACCATTACTGATACCTCTGCACTTATGCACCTTTGTATTTTCTGCTATTAGTAGAGGACTATGATTTCCAGTGACAGTGACATCATCTGATCAGTGTCCACTCTGCCTTAATAGTGTATCATATCCTGTTACTATTTAAGTAATTTCCTTTGTAATGATTCAGGCTTTGGGTGGCACAGTACTGTAGCTTGTGTCGTGTGCACACATGTACACTTTTTGCCAATTTCTATGCTGTAAAGTAGTTTTCAGAACTTGAAAGTATGCTTTCAAAATTATGTTTCTTTCTACAAATGTTGCTAATACATGTGCATGTACATGTTGTTGGAAAGGTCAGCATTGTTGGCTCTTCAAGTTACCATGGCAACAATTGAAGTCCAAGCCCCCAAAGAATTTCAAGTTTTAAATGATGATGAAGTGCAGAGCAAAGCCAACAAAATCAACCAGGAACAAGGGAATGGAGAAAGGATTGAAGTTACTAAAAGTGCTGTGAGCTCATTAGAAAGAACTAAAGACCAGTCAGCAGTTGAGAGGTTACAAGCTGTAGCTTCCAATCCTACTGATGCTAAGACCGAAGAAAAAAGTTCAGAGAATAAGGAAGGACTCACTAAAGAAGGACAGGGTTCACTTCCTGCAATTAATTCAATCACAGCCGAATCTGAAGCAGAGCTCTTAGAAAAGCTAGAACAGGCCAACAGGTAAGAAAGTCATTTCTTTGATAATTTTTCTTTTACTTAACCTCTAGTATTTTGCACAAAAGATTGAATCTTGATAAAGGATTTGATTGATTCCGGTATATACTAGGAGAGTTAAACAGCCAGTTACAAAGAATATGAGAGAATGTGTCGTAATCTTTATTAGATTGGGGGGTGGGGTTGGCGCAGTGGTTCTTTCCTCACCTTCTACCTCTGCGGTCCGGGTTCGATTCCCGGCTCGGTCTACATGTGGATTAGGTTTTCAGTCCCTTCCTGATTCCGTGGGTTTTACCCAGAATATTCTTCTGGGGTTTCCTCCCACCTCTAAAACTGTAACTGCTTTTCATTGTCTTCTCAGTGTCTACAGGTTTCTTCAGGCTTATGAGCTACAGTGCATAGGGCGCTTTTGAGAAATCCTTGGTGCCATTACCAGAAATAAATAATACTAATACATGCACTTGTATTCCCTCCCTTTTTGTCTTTGTCATATCAGGTTACTGGAAGCTGATGCTAAATCACTCAAGTCTATTGGTGATTCTAGCAAATCATCTCGGAGAGGTTCCAATGCTAGCTTGCGATCTACTGGGTCCACTTTGAGTAACATGAGTAATGTTCAAGCACCCAGTTCCTCTGGCAATTCCTGCAGTGATAACCTTGATGATCTTGGAATGCAAGACAAATGGCTGATTTGGGGCAAGATTGTCAATGATTGGGAGGAATACTCACGCAAAAAGTCAAAACCACTGAAGGTAAGCAATTTCAAGAAGTTACAGCAGAGGTCTATTCAAGAAATCACATTTGAGTTGTCGATTATTTTTCTTACTGTAGTTGAAAGAATCTCTTTTCACTGGTGATATGAGCAAACACATATAAGATAACCAGATTCAAAAAACAGCTGAAGTGTAGAGCTTCTGATTCTGTTTTTTAGCTGCACTGTGTACATGTATTTCTAACTGGAGTCACTTTTTAGGGTTTACATAATTTTAACAAGCTTTAACAAGGTTTAACAGGTGTCATTCGGTATTTTATTCCAGGAACTTATACGACTGGGTATACCACATCACTTCAGAGGCATAGTATGGCAGCTTCAATGCAATGCATTTAACTCTCCACTCAAAGAAAAATATGCTGAATATTTGAAGATGACATCACCATGTGAGAAGGTCATTCGTAGAGATATTGCACGGACATACCCTGAACATGATTTCTTCAAGGAGAAGGATGGACCAGGACAGGAGACACTTTTCAATGTCATGAAGGTGGGTTGTTGGAACAGCGGCTTCAAGAGATTTAAGGTGCAGAGATGTGCTGCATTGATGATGTAAAAAGGAATAGAGGTAAACCTTTTACAGAGGAAGAGTACATTCTGTGACTGAATGCTTCATCCCTATTTTTCCTCAACAAGATTCATGTCACTTTGCAGATATATGTACACACATTTTTGTTCTTGGATACTAGTAATTTCAGACAGTGCGTTGTTGGGGTGATCACATAATGGTAGATGTTTTGGTCATTGCTCAAAGCAGTCTTCATGTCAATGAGTTTATTTCCCTATTTAAGCTCTTTTTGAAGTCTTGACCACCATTTGTACCCAGAAATCTTTCTGTAAAGAATGGATTTAAATTCATTCAATCTTGTAATCTAAAGATCTTATTCTTTTATCAGATTCACCAAAAGCTTCACTCCATACATATTACTGGTACTTAATATTGTACTTTTATCCTATATACATTTTAGGCTTATTCTATTCATGACCGTGAGGTTGGATATTGCCAAGGATCAGCCTTCATAGTTGGCCTTCTACTTATGCAGGTGAGGTCATTAGCCATTAATTACATAAAATAGCAAATAAATGGTAACAAAAACACAGGATGAATAAGTCACTTGCAGGACCTTACTAGATGAAAAGTATATATGCAAATGGTTTCAGTATTGAATATGGGCAGTTGAAAAATAATGTAGGAATCTGCCAACGTCTGGTTGCAATAACATACAGGAAGATGGTTTAATAAATTAACATTTTTGTGCAGTATAAACATTTTGGGATGAATGGGTAACTCATGTTGGAAAGCCAGATATCCAATCCCAAATTACTGGTCAACACAGTTTGACAGGATGCAGTGCTTTTTTGTCAAATCAATTACATGGGAAATTGACAAGAAAAATACAGCAATGTGTTAAGACTGACAAATTGCAGTTCACAACCATGAGTTTGAACCTGCTGGTTTCAGATTTCTGTACTTGTTCTCAATTAAGTAAGATATTGCATACACATTTGGCCAAGTATTAGTGATCTACTTTATTAAAGGGCAAATATGGGAGGTGGGGGCAATTTGGGACCATGCCCCCCCCCACAAAAAAGAGCCAAGTTTTGTTTTTTGTTTTTTTTAATGAGAGAACTGACAAATGTTTTGGTCTATTTCATTTCCCTTCCTTCAAAAAATGTGTAAAAGCCTAATGCTATAATAAGTTGCCTGAAATAAATGTTTGATTTCCCTCCCCCCAATAAAAAAGAAGTTTGGCCCCATGAAAATTGGGATATGTCTTTGCCTTCATTAAGTAGCACCGACACTTGCACTGTTGTTATGATTAACTGGTATTTTTGTATTCATGAGCCACATACCCAAGAAACTTTTATTTCTCTTTTATTGTAATTTTGATCACAGATGCCAGAAGAGGAAGCCTTCTGTGTTCTTGTTAAGTTGATGCAAGAATATCGTTTACGAGAACTCTTTAAACCCAGTATGGCTGAGCTTGGCCTCTGTATGTTCCAGTTAGAATGCATGCTACAGGTAAGATGACATACGTGGTGCTGTTTGTGTCTTGACCTCAAACCTTCTGAAAATTGGGTACTTGGATTTTAGGAATTCTTGGCTTTTTAAAACAGGCTGCCTGATGTTACTTTGTGTGCAAACTTGTATGTGTACATGAAAATTGGCAAGCTCAACTACGCTCTGTGGTTCTGCATATTTAATTACCATTAGCTGAAATCATATACTGTAGTTCTTGCCAAGTGTATAGCTACATGATGAATGGCAGTGTTATATTCGAGTGCATCACAAGTCATTCAGTCTTAAGCCAATTCACAAGCTATTCAAATGAGCTGTGACAAAAGCATTCCTTTGTCATTGTTCACCCTGTTACTTATGATTAGCCTTGTGAAGGGACTAGTGACTGGACTTGTGAAAGGACTTGTGATGGACTTGAATACATGTACATTGTTCATCACTGATGTGTGGTCCTTGACTACATTGGGTTTGCTGTTTCAATAGATGTGCTCTTGGTTAATAAGTTTTTGAAGGAATGAAGATCGGAAAAGATATCAGCTACAGTACATGTATTTATTGGGCAAATGTATGCACGGTCCAGTGAAAATGTGTGTGTATCTCTGAGCTGATAACCTATGCTACGTCTACATATTCATGCACATTTTTTTGAGATAAACCACGCAGCTACATGTACACTACAGTTTGGGTGAGGTAACAGATAGCATTGCATTATGCATGTACACGTACCTGTAAGTGCAATGTTGTTGGTCCCAGGGATTGACAGTTTTTCAGAGAACACCCTTACATATTTCCTCTCCTTTAGAACTGTTTGTATGCAATGTTTGTAAAGGCAGAACTTCATGAAAACTAATGAGTCTAAAATGCCCAGCGTTGGCAAATACGTGTAGTCGTAACTTTAACAAGTATCCTTCCTCTAGTTTTAATACTACATGTACTGGTGTGTGCAAAGTGTTTGCATTTCCATAACAAACTTTAAAATTTCGTGTGCTCATAGAAATGGTCAGAGAATTGCTTGATTATACATTTGAAAATGTGACTGCATCGATTGGATGGGGCCAGGACTTTTTACTGATGCTACTACATGTATTAGTTATCACATGAGTGCAAGTGGAACACTTAACAATTGTTGACTGCTGTTCAAAACATCGTATCCCACACCACAGCGGTCAACAATTGTTTTGTCATACCTCTGTCTTAAGGAATTTATCCAAAGAAGCTCTGAATTTCAGGAGACGATAGGCCTACTGTCACTCTGTACAATTAACCTTACCTGTAAACAGACGTAAATGATGATCATCTGCAAATGCACTGTTCCTTACTTCCTTTAATTGCGTAAACATTAATGTGAAACTAGTGCGGGTACCAGTGAGTACATGTAGTCTAGTTAGCGGTCCCTATATTACCTTATACACTGTTGGGACAGGAACGAGTACGTATAAATACGAGCGTGATCATTGATCAAATTCCCTGGTACCGGTACATGCAGCCTAAGCACAAATGTATCATGGGTACCAGGCAAAACTGACTAAAGGCGCTGTAATGTTTGCTCTCAAACTTCCTCAAGCTCTTCTGTCTCCTGCGCGTGTACGCACACGCACTATCGGCAGAAACAGATATATGTATCTCACAGTGAGTGTGATATGTGGATATATCGCCCTGTCATGTGATCGTTCTGGGCCAATAAACAGACAGTATCTAAGCAGAGGTATGACAAAGAATAATGTTGTATGTCAGTGTCCCATATACCATGAGGCCGAAGTGCGTCTGTGTTCCTAGAGTGCCAGTGTGATAACAAATTAATCTTCAAGTAAACTTGACGCGCAGTAAAGATGTTACAGCATAGGCACCTGTGCATGCAAACGTGCCACCTTTGCAGTAAATTTTGCAGCTGTGCATTTTGCTTTAGCATCACAGTAGCGCAATGCGTTGAGTTAGAATAGTGATATGTCACACTGTTTGTTGCCGTGGATTGACCAATCAGAATTGAGAATTCAAGTCTGCTTGAAGATAAAGAAGGTTGAATAAGTCAAGCAGTAATGTGAATTACTCTGTGTATTAATCACAGCCTGCTTTGTTAAGAGAACAAAAAGTGGAATTTTCTGTTAAAAACATTCTTGCAGTTAAGATTTGTGTAACCATTGCAGCATCCTGATTGCCATTTACAATTAATTGATAAATAAGGGTGATTCACAGTACAATGCACTACCAAGAGATTGCCAAAGAGAGACCATTTTTTACAATAACAGTCAAAAAAAGTAAACCATGGCTGCCTGTACAGTTTACAAATCTGCTCCCTTGTGAAACAAACATTGAAAATTACTCTAGTACCCATGCACAATCGGCAAATAAAATTTGTCAACCTTGTCCCTAAATGCACTGTAAATGGCCTTTTTGGGTCAACCTTTTGGTGACGTATTGTACTGTGAATCTCCCATATGCGGATACTTTGCTCTGTCCCTGTATTTCAAACTGTTTTGTTAGTTAAGAAGGAATGACTTCCTTTTGGATTGTAATCATGTACAAACGTGTAGTGTCATTTACAATGTACATACTTACGGTTTGAAGTCAACGACTATGTCCCGATGTACACAAGGTTAAGGCAGCCCTTCCTTATCAGTTCCTAGGATGTGTAGAAGTGAAATGAATACTCAGAAATGCACGTACATGTGATGTATCCCAGCTCTAAGATTTTGCATTCACAAGATCTAGAGGCCAGAGGGATATTTGTGCTTGTTTACTTTTAAGAATTGGGAAACCTTTTAAAGTTACATTACTCCATTGACATTTGAAGATTGTACATTATGCATAGATTTTTAGGGAAATTTGTGGTCAAGCTGATTTGCCTTTCCACTTGATCTACATGTATGGAAAGAGGGAGGAACACTGAAAGGGTGTTGTCTTCTCATAGGAGTAAGGGAGGGGTGTGCCGCAGGTGTATGTGTAGTCTTCTGATGGGACAAAGGGAGGGCTGCTACTTGGGGTGTTGTCTTTTAATTTTACATGTATAAAGGGAGGGGCACTGCTAGGGATGTTGTCTTCTGATGACATAAGGGGGTCTGATTGGCTTATCTGTCAAGTCGGACTTACTGACTGGTGACACATATCGTACAGTCTCTGACGTCAACGCCGGATATTGCGGAAAATCTGTCAAATGAGGGTGCCTTATAAGACGTAATGCGAGCGGCCGAGTGTGACGACCGTGTACTCTGCGTTGTGTGGAGGAATGACTGATTAGGGAAGAGCAACATAAGTCTGACTTGATTCAAGTCTATCTTCTGATGGGACGATGGGAGAGGTGCTACCAGGGGTGCAGTCTTCTTATGGGGCAGAGGGGAAGGACTCAGCCAGGGGTATTGTCTTCTGATGAGATATGGGATGGGGTGATGCTAAGAATGTACATTTAGTCCTCTGACGGGGTGAGAGAATTGACATTTCTAGTATGTAGTTGTCTGATTTGATGGGGAGGGGGTGTGCCAGGGATGCAGTCAGTTGATGGGTACAGGGAAGGGTGCTGCCTTGGGTGCAGTCTTCTGATGGGTCAGTGAGATGGGTGCTGCTTGGGATGCAATTTTGTGACGGGATGAGGGAAGGGCATTGCTAGGGATATCCCTTTATATCTGAGGGTATCACTTCTGACAGCATTTTACAGAGAGTACTTTAATTAACTGTTATCAAAACAAAATTTAACCCTGCATTTGTCCTCCCCATCTGTGAAAGAAAGGGGTGTAATTTTGCAGTGTTACAATGTTCCACCTGTTGTTGGTTTGAATAAAATAGATGCACATGTGTAAAGTAACCGGTACACGTATAATTACTCTATGAATTCCAGTCATTTTTAGTGTGGTTTTGATGTTCTTGTTTATTCAATAGGAGTTACTTCCTGAATTGTTCAGGCACTTTACTTCTCAGGGCTTCCACACTTCTATCTTTGCGTCACCATGGTTTCTGACGTTATTTGCTGTAGGTCTTCCGATATCTCTGGCACGTAGGATAATGGACATCTTCATATCCGAGGTAAGGATCAATTTAGCAAGATAAGATATGGCTGCAGTTTCCATGTAGAATGAACCAACATATTGGCATTTCCAAGAAATAATTTGGAAGTTGCCATCCTGAAAATATGGTGTATATTTGTCTTGTTTTACCTTGTCTTTATGTGCTGAGTGAGCAAATCCTATAATTAATGAGTGCTCCAGTGAAAGTTGATTCTGAATTATCAGCCACCCTAGATGTAGAGTACACTTACGATTTACTTGTTTTTTTGTGTAGGGAATGGAGATAATCTTTCGTGTAAGCATAGCAATTTTGCAGCTCAACTATGATGATCTACTTAGACTGGACATGGAAGAAATGCTCAGGGTAGGTGGAAACGCTAATTTGATTGGAATTGAAGGAACTGAAATATTGTTTGCTTTTGTTTGCATGTTATAAACTCAAGTACCAAAGCATCGTCTGAAACTCTGCAACAAACTGCTTGTATGGCAAATTTTCTTTTTGCTTTACAAAATCAAGACATCAAGCCCAGTATGTAAAATAAAACTTAAAATAATTTGGTGATGGCATATTACGGTGAATCCAGTCGACACAAATGAGCCAGCTGTTTGCTTTGACTGGTTGGGGAAAGGCAAGGTACTCACATGGAAATAGACTAGGGTCAACAAAATGCATGAGTACCATACATACATTTATGTATGTATGCAGGACATGTACATATAGAAAGCTGTTTTCCCTTGGAAGAGCATTCTGACAAAGTCGGCAGATAAATTAGCATTTAGATTGTCCTAGTAGATCTTTTGCTGGACCTAATCCTTTTGAGTAGTGAAGAATCATGGAGAGCTGAGGGGTTGATCACAGTGAACCTAGGGAAGATATCTTTACATGTACATGTATGAGTATGCATTTGTGATTGACATTAAAATAATATACTAACGACTCAAAACTAATCACTTGGGAACACACAAGTCAGGTTCATAGCATTCTTATCTAAGCAAAATTTAGATCTTTACCTATGCAGTTACGGAAAATTATTGACTACATCAAAACTGTTTTCATGATTTATGGGTTTGGACTGCTGATATACACAATTGAAGATGTACACCACTCCTCCCATCAAAGAAAAGAACAAAACAGAATATGCACTCGTAAAACATGTTTGCTTGCATTGTGAATGAGTGAAGAGGCCATCATAGGTAAGAGTGAAGCTTTTCTGTCCTGTTTGAACAGGTTGATTGAAACTTCATTGGTGAAAATTCCACATAAAACTGATTAATTTTATTTTCTTTGTTCAGAGACTTTTGCCGCTGGTTTGTTTGTGCTGTTATTTTACACTCAGTTTCTTATTGTTTAAAGACTGGATTGTAATAATTGAACAGTAATACTACGAGTGTGCTCCCTAATGATGACGTGGAATGTAGAAATCACAAAGGAAGAAGTTTTACTGACCTGTAGTTTATAAGTTCTTTATTCCTAATTAGCCTTTTTGATTATGTACCGCTACTTTTGTACCCGCAGTGTGTGTTCATGTACTCTGTCTGTATTTCACTCTGTATTTTTGGTTGATTTTTTAACAGTTTTTACAGAAAATTGCACCAAAATTCCATGAAGCTGAGCCAGAAATCCTGATGTCGACAGCTTACCAAGTCAAGTACAATGCAAAGAAAATGAAAAAGTGAGTTAATTGTTAATCTTGTAAAAGTTAGTGAAGTCTCCAAAACCAGACGATTGTTACTAATAGCAGCTAGTCTTCAAATTACAAGACAAAGGTGTCAAAATCTGGTAAAGTTTCGCTTCTAGATTCTGCTTGAAATTTTGATGTGTGCTGATTTGAATGATTTATTTCAGGTTAGAAAAGGATTATCTTGCCTTCAAGACCAAAGAAACTGAAGATCAGATTGAAATGCGGGTGAGTGTCTGCATGCAATGCATTTGCAGTCTGTCAATTTCTATTAATTCCCAAGATTGAAGGGAGGAGACTTTCTGTTTGTTTCATTTTACTTGTGGGCAAAGACAAGTAGTATTCAAATTTTCTGACAGTTAACACACTTCATGCTTTGCTGTCTTTCTGCTGGGTGTTAAAAAGAAAACCTGTTTTTTTCCGTTCATGAAACATTTGCTGTTGAGGAATTTGTTAATCCTGAGTGTTGTGTCCTTGATTCTGATGTGTCCTGATTACTAAGGTGGAAGGCTTGCGGTAGCACCATGCAAGGATACGATCTCTTTCGTGAATCTGTATGGTTCTGAAAAGAACCGTAAGGAACTCAACCTTTTGGACAGTATACTCTGTTCGGACAGTATGCTCTGTCTCCTGATGATGGACAGAGCATACTGTCCACTTTACATGTAGTTGTCTGTCACTGTGAATATCTTGAAATCCCATGTGTCCTGATTAGTTTTGCGACTACCTTTCTGAGAGTTTGAGAATTATTTACATCTAGTTACATATGCTGATACCAGACTTACAGATTACTAATCATTCAAATATGCAAGTGTTATGTCGAAGCAGCTGTTTGATGATTGTTATGAACACAATGCAAGTGATTGCTGGAGTTCCAGCAGCTGGAGGTATTGTATGACAAAGAAAACCCTTACACTCATTCCAAACATCAATGGAATTTTAAATGCTCACGAACATGTATGTGTTTATTGTGTACAAGTACAAAGTGTAGTTAATTTATCGTTGCTCTAGAAAGTGTTTCTGCATTGTTGCTGGTAATATCTTCTCTCAACGCAATGGCATATAACAGCTTGCAAGATTCCACTCTACTACAGGTTATACTGAACTTTTGTGTAAAAGCTGACCTTGGTGACATTTCAGCTGTTTGTTATTTAGAACAGACAAGAGATGTGAAAATAAAGCAAAAGTATAAAACCGACATCAGTAATTATTGCTCTTCATTTATAACCACTTTTAAACAGCGACTTCGGACCGAGAACAGACTACTCCTGAGGAGAATTCAGGTTTTGGAAGAAGAGAATGAAGTTCTCGCAGACAAATTAATCCAGGGTCAGTTACAGAGAGCTCAGGAAG
Source organism: Acanthaster planci (assembly GCF_054643075.1). Classification (NCBI taxonomy): domain Eukaryota; kingdom Metazoa; phylum Echinodermata; class Asteroidea; order Valvatida; family Acanthasteridae; genus Acanthaster; species Acanthaster planci. The sequence continues at coordinate 167,187 of NC_141787.1, read as the reverse complement.
CTGAAGACAATTACGTCATGAAGAAGGAACTGGAGACACTGAGGCAACATGATCTGGAGACGGCTAAGAGATTAGAAGGAGCTCAAACTGTCATCAGTGATCTACGAGATAAGGTGAGTTAGAATAAAGTGTTGTTTTAAGAGACAAATATATGTGTGTAAGTTGAAATGTATTGATTTTGGGTTTTTTGTCTTGCCGTTCATTTCAAAACAGTTGGATTACAAAGTGTCCAGTTTTTCACAGACAAATCGTTTTTTTAAGGAAGTAAAATTATTCCCACCTTTCTAATACTTCAGAAAGATGAAAAATTTCTGTTTTTAATCTGTGGCTAACCTGTTGAATATTTTTTGCCTCTTTGTTTAACAAGAATGAAAATGTTACTGATGGAAAGTGTACCTTCTACAAGATGTTCCTTTCTTTGACAGAAATGTCTGTGACATTTAAAAAAAAATTGGTTTTCTCATACAAAGCATTTTTTTTTCCAAACTGGGGTCTAACTCTAATTACATGTATGAAGTAAAATACTAGGGTTGTAATGATTTTTGGCACATGCATTAGATGACACAATCTGTTATGTACCGGTATACAGACCTTTCTTGGTGTTTATTAGAGGGCGCTGTTCAAGTTCACCATTGCCTTGCTTGGTACCATACTGGCTTTTAATTGGCGACTTTGGACTGAATTTCGAAGACTTTGGTGTGTACATGTATGCACATTATGGCCTCAGGAAACGTGTGGTCCCACACAAGACTATGGTCAAGTTGACAACACATGCATACATGTACGTACACTCTATTGTGCAATAATGCCTTTATGGGTGCCTGTGTGTTTCACTCAGATCAGGATTACAATCAGTGATCCATTGTTGGTTCGTTGACACCAGAACACTCTTCATGGATGGAGCAAACCAGGATTGGAATTACTGATTGAGATCTACATAGATCCATGTGAAACAAACAGACCCTCAGGCCGTGTCCAAAATGGGCTTCCAGAGCTACGGCTAGGTCTATTGTCTATGCATCTCCCCGCATTTCCAATGGAGCGAAGACCTAGACCTAGCTCTAGGCAACAGAGTTGGATACAGCCTTAATCTCCCACACGTACACACAGTACACAAATTGTACTTCTGCTCCATCTGCCGATATACATAAATAATAAGGATAAATTGCATCTAGGCATAAAGACGATACCATACTGATCTTGCAACCTTGAAAGGATATAAACTCTGTCCTCTAAATACATGCAAGAACATCCCAAATGCATGTCATTGGCAAAGTCATTAGGTCATCAACTGAGCGGAGGATGTACTGTATCATGGATGTACATGTACATGTACAGTATGTGTGTTTACTATACATATACATGTACATCCATACATATACATGTAATTAAATCACTGTGCATGCACATGTATTCCAAGTTGACTATTCCTAGCTTAACCAGTATTGTATGTACTTGTTTTGTTCTTGAACTCAAAAAAGTTTACTGAAATAAATCAAGAGTTGTCAGGTATGTGTACATGTATATGAAGTGCACCACTTTTTATATTTTACTCTGATTGAAGCTTTATTTTCAATATCAAAATAAGATAAGGGAAGTACATGTTGTAAAACAAGAGTAACTCAGGAAGATGGCACTAGTTTCTGTAATACAGGCTTCATGTGGGTGTGCACCGTAGTGTGTATATATTATAATGTCTATTTTGTATAAAATACAGATAACAGAGTGTAAACTACATGTATTTCTCACTTGATCATAAACAACATATTCATGCAACATGGTCGCTACATTGCCTATCGAGGCAGTGCCTTATACATTTATATGTATTAGCTACACGGTTTTCTAATGGTTATTTTGTGGTTCCCATGACAATACTTATTAGTACCATACCGGGGATCATAAACATCAATCCTTCAGCATGATGTCATATAAGATACTGACTTAATCAGCCTAGTAATCCCTTGACAGAGAAACCAATTGATTCACAGAGAGATGCCATCTGTCTGTCCAGGAATATATGCAGCCTGCATCCTAGACTATGGCATCAGCTGTGAATAGGAAGTCTCCCCGATACAGTGGTCATGTAGCAGAGTATAAATGTCACAGCCATTTTATACAGAGGACTATGGATACATGTGTGTATGTTTTCCAGACCAAGATGTATGATTTTTAACCTTGTTTAAGTACAAGTACAAAGAGGTTGGATGAAGTAAACTTGGTCCTTTGGGTTGAAATGATCAAACTAATGGGTTAACCACCTGGCTAATGTAGTCCTCATTCCTGTGCATTTGTCTCAACATTAACTTTTTTCTTGTTTGTTTGACTTGCAGTTGTACATGTATGGTAACAATAGAAGTTTAGCAAGATAAATTCCACATCGTGGAAACAATAAGTACATGTACGGTACTGGTACCAGCAAACTGACCTTTCCCTCATGAATTATTAACTCGGCTCTGGTTGGTTGATAAGAAAAATTATTCAAGTGGATTTCAAACATGCAGTTACACATGTACGGTACCTGAAAAGGCTCCATGAATCGATATTAAATTATGCACCTTCAATGCTATTTATAGAGTCACATGGAAATGATTTTGCCTTAGTCTGTTAGGTGCACGTAAGACATACAATACATACACTGTAGATTATACAGTCATTGGTTTGTATGCATGCTACCTGCGAGTAATTTACGCATTACCTACATTATGTACATGTACATGTATACTTGAACACATGACATGTGGCACTCCTGTCTTGGTACCCGGTACACTGTACGAGCAGCAAACAAATTTGTCCTAATTGGTCATTTTTACTCAATAAACAGAAAGCCTCGACCTATTGTCTCATTTCATCATTTAATGCCAATCTTGAAACCATAAACTTGAATGTTATGAAAAAATAACACCAGTGGGTTTCTCTGATCTAGGTGCATTTTAGTGGCTATAAATAAATAAAATCTGGTTTGTGGTTTTGAAAATGGTAGAAGTACATGTAGATCACTCATATCAGCATTTTTCTGATCATATGATTTAATTGAGTTATTTATTAGTAGCCTACTGGTATAGATTTTGTATTCATTGGCATATGAATAGGTTTCAGTTGTTTTAATCATTTAGTTCTTCCCATTAGAAATGCCCATCATCATGCTTATCATAATGTATGTGTGTACACTGTACGTCTACATGTACATTCTTGTACCAGTATTTTAAAATTGTACTTATACCGTGGCTGTCTGACAATTATAGTGCTTTCGAAACTTTACATACTGGATATATTTGAAAAGACGTTTTCTCTTATACAACATTTTGATAAATTTCTTGTAAACATTGTGAGGAACATACCATAAAAAACCTGTTTTTATTTATCATTTAAAATTAAAATCCAGTGAACAAAGGTCTGTCTCAGTTAAGGTTTCCAGAAGATTTGTGAAACTTACATGTATTAAAATTCCTGACAGACCTGTGAGTAACACATTTTTAAAAAGAGAAAGAAGGCTTTGAGGTTGGAGCCACACCACTCTAAGCACAATGTAATCAGCCAGGTGTATCACTGACAACGTCTGCATACTATATGTATGTGCATGCATGCATCGCATTGATCGGATGCAGTGTGCCGTTGACTGTAAGCCCATTATAGCTAGCCCAACCCTTATACCCGGCCTGGAACGATTATAATGAATCAGTGTTTAGCATGCCAAGATGAGCTACATATAGTTCTGACATTGCTGACTACTCACATCTAAGACAAATTTAGATGTTGAGAATTGGAGTTTTGGGTGATAATGTCTCAAACATGTACTGGTACGAGAAGCCTCATATTTCCAATGAGTAAGTTAAATTATACCTTATCATTGCGTTTTGGTTTGTTTACTTGCTGGCTGAAGGTATATGTACATGTAAATCATCTCACAAATGTGAGATTTACAGTAGTAGGCATCGTTTGGTGGCATGCAGTTTTGTTGAAGTGGAAACAGCTCCTTTATTGTTTCAGCTTATTTTTCTCAGGTTCTGCTGTTGATGTCAAGATCCTGATATCTTAATGTGGATGTTTTGCTGGAGTGTCATTGTTAACTACATGTAAAGGAGGAATCAGCTGTTTAGATTAGATTTCACATTTATTAGAAATGAATTTAAAAACATTTAAAAACCTTGGAAATACATGTACCGTACTAAGTGGACTGAATATCCTAATTTTGCTAAATTTCTGTGATACATTTAACCTTCAAACAAACCGTACAATGTACGTCAAACTATCACTGTGTATCGGTACATGTACATGTACGTGCAAGTACTGTGTTTTTTTGATCGTTAAAATACAAGTGCACAGATGCCCTTATTGCTTTTCTCCATGGTTCAAAGGACATTTCTGTCACTTCTGTTTTCAACAAACAGACAATGGACAAGTTGCAAAGAGCACAGACGATTGTAAAGGATTTTATGCGAAAGGTAAAGTGTATGTCACACTTGTTCATGCACTTCGACATTTGTGTTCTAACTTCCATCATAAATTAGGAAATCCCATTTGTGGCTGCTGTTTGTCCTTCAAACCATTATTTAACATATTGTTGTGTTCCATTTTGTCATGTTGACAGTTTCAAAATCATTCAACACTCACACCTTGTTGACATTTTACATGGAGAGTCTTGTACTGCCGGTACCTTCTCAAACATATTTTAGCAAATGTTAAGAAAACCATCAGATGATTGTTAAACTTTCAAGAACATGTGTACAGTGTACATTTATGTACAGAGCTCTACATCAGTGGAAATGTCAACAACTTTAATGTTGTATTTGTGTCCTTGGTGGTTGGTTTGTTGCTAACATATAGATATGAGCTCAGGTTGTTTTGATATTCTGCTTAAATTGTGTCCTTGCAATATAAATCCACAGATAGATACTTTTAAGTGGTGATAAATCCTGATGTATAATACAGATTAATTTAGATTTGACTAACCAGTTGCTTTTGTTCGTTGGTTGCCTTTTTACTTTTGTCACATTAAGCCCGTTTGGGGATTGGGATAAGGTATAAATTAATTTTCACACCAAGGATCAGGACATTAAAGTACAAATGTGTTGTTTTTGTCCAAAATGCTAACCCACCTGTATAATTTCATATCAAATAATCAAGATATTGGTTTTGGATTTTGAATTTTGTTCATTTGTTTCTATAACTATCTACAACATAAAACAAAAAGCACATTATAGAAATATTCTAGGAAAAATTTCTACCATATTTGCATTTTAAAAAAAATTTCAAGCCTTACATTACAAGCATCTACATGTATTCATAATGAAGCCATCTCCATAGTAACAGACTTCATGCCTGTTCACCCTGTATTAGTCATCATCATCAAGATTCATTGTTGTCACATGTTGCGCCTGGTCCTATATGTGCATGTTTCATTGCATTTCTACATGTACATTGCTGAATTCATCTGATATTAATATCTAATGTGTTACCTGTGGCAGTGTTCTTAATCATGGTGTGATACATGTGTTGCCCTTTCTCAGTGGTTGTTGGAACAGCTGAAACTCAAGCATGCCTTAGTTATTTGTCATGTTTGTGGATGTACATGTACAGCTGTGTAAAAATTATTGACCAAGTTTTTGCTGAAATCAAGAAATTCTGGCATTTTGTAAATTTGCAACCTGTAGAGTGTTACAAGTTATAATTTTAGCCTGGTCTTCCTCTGAAAGGTTTTAGCTTTCGATATTATAATGCGCATTAATGAATTATAATTAGCAGAATGCTCCAATGTGACACATGTACACGTATTCATTATTCTTTTCACTCCTGGCTTTGTGAAGTTGCTAGGCAATTAACATACAAATTACTTCTGACAGATTAGCTGTCAGTTTCTTTTCCACAGTTTCATCACATGCCTTTTTCTGATTGGGATCTTTATCTTTGCATAGTTTCTCTGGTCATGTAATTTTATTTGAAACAAAAACCACTCAGGTTTTCAATGCAGCAACAGTTTGTGTAGCATTGTGATTTACTTTTAATTCATGGCAAATTTTGTTACATGGCCTGGCAGTGTTTACATAAAATCTTGTACACTTTATGCATCTCTGATTTGCCACCCACTATTTCTCTGGTAAGCACATTAGAAAGGTCACATTGCCATAGGCAGATGCACTTCACCAGCCTTGGGATGTGTTTAGCATCTGCTAGGGAGGAGAGATGTAATCACAAGGCATTAACTACATGTACATTATTTGCTCCTGGTATGCCTGGAGGAGTAGCCATGACCTGGCTGATGAAGAGATTTGGGCCCTTTTCCAAATCTTGGCTTTGTCTCCATATCTGGCTTCAATTGCCATCACCAGTTTCAAATGTTTACTGTTTGAACTAATATCTTTACCCTAAAGTAAATGATTTGAAGTTTTTGTGACAGAAAACACTGCATGAATTTGAATTGTTATGGCCTAAAATGAGACAAAGCTTTCATATAGAAAACCTCTTGAAGCTCAAAGAATGAAATAAGTAACTGGAATGCCACAGACACAATAAATGCACTGCTGTTGTAGAAAATGTTGACAAGTGTTTTTAGTTGTTGTTGCTCAGTTTGAAGTCTCTGGTGAAAAAGAAACTCATTTATACTTGAAGTGATTGTTCGTGTTTCTCACTGTCTGATTTATCCCTTTTAGAATTTAACTGTTGCTTTTTCCTTGCACCTCCCATTGTGGATGTGTTTTTACTTCAAGATGCTTTGAGTATAATGAAGTTTGTGCTAGTGATTTCTAGTATTTCCATACATTTAGAGAAATGCCAGTTTTTATATCCATCCTTTGAAAGGAATTTGAAGTCATTATAAAACTCTTTGTATCAAAGTTGAAAGACCTGTTTACAACCCAAAATATGTCAGGTTGAGATTCTAGGAGGTCCTGCTATTTTCATCGCAGCGGAATTTTTGTCCGTAAAATAAATCACCTTTTTTTCTCAAGCTGCTGTCCCAGTGGCAGCAAAATTACTCTAACTGCCATCAAAGATGCTTCCGTATGAAAAGATTATGCCTAAAACATGACGCTGTGAAACATTGCGCTCTAAACAGATCAACAGCCCAATAAAATCCCTGAAATGCTATCTGGTAGTTCCGGCAAGGCTGTCTATGTCTGCATGTATTGATTACTGACATCTGCTGAGGTTTGTGTTACTTGTGAATTGCAATACAAGACTAGATGGGATGGAAAGACCAGTACAATGCAACATACAGCCCGTGCCTAAATGCAGTGTAGGTGCCAGCATGGAAACAAAGAAAGTGGAAACCAAATTAACACAGATCCTTGCAGTATGATTATCTTGGAGTGTTTTTGTTGTTAGTAAAATCTTGGGCATGGAAAGACAACAGATGAAATAAATTGGACTGGACAGTGAATATTGTACATCAGTTTACTTCTGTTGAACATTAGACTTATTCAGTGGGTTCATGCAGCAGCAGACAGACCTCTTTCTTCTGTAAATCCACATCCCAAATACCCCCCACAAGTGAATGAATTTTGTAAAGGGATTCCAAAGTTAGGAGGGCAAACTGAAACATGTATTTTACTTGAAAAGACTAACATTTATATCTGCTAATGATGTTATAACAAGTACATGTATATTTACAATGAAAGGATATGCAGAGAATCTTAGAAAATGACTTCATTATTGTACATCTACAAACAACCTCCTGGTATGTTTACCAAGCAACCAGATGTACATGTATTAATTATAAAAGTGTTTTTTGGGGAGGAGGGGAATGAGGGGAGGTACATTGTTGCTGAGGCAGTCTTACTATTACAAGGTGTGGAAACTCTAACATAACGTGCATGTACTTACAGTCGTGTTTACAATGTGATCGGTGTGTTTTATTTCTCAGGTTAGGAATGACAATTCTGAACCAGTAGACTCTGAATCAGCAGGTATCATTATGGCATTACAAGAAGAGCTCATTGCTGTCAGACTACGAGAGGCAGAATCTGCAGAAACACTGAAAGAACTCAGAGAAGATATCAAGTCTTTAGAGAAGGTACCAGTATAACAGGAATCTGATAAACAACACTTGCAGCCAGCTGACTGCCAGTAACCTCATGGCAGCAGGTTGACTCCTTTGTTTGAGTCCTTGCATGAGTTACGTGTATGACAACAAAATGATAACACTGCTGCATTCAGTAAAGTGATTGCAGAAGAAGGTATGTCAGGACTGGTAAAGTACCTGCAGCCAAAAAACTGATTTCCAAAGGGTAGTATTTTGGAATGCTGCACTCAACCATTGTGGCGGTATTCAATGAGTCAAAAGCAAGGAAGTTCCTTTAAAATTATCATTCTACATTCTGGATCTGTCTAATTAAAGATTTTATAATTACTGAAAATGGGTCACTTGGGAGACATTCACATAGGGACATGCACAAAATGTTCAAACTTTACCATCCCATAATTCAATATTCCCTAATCTGATCTTAACCAAACTCTGCATGTTTTCCTTTCAGACCCTAATCTATCATCTCTCAAATTGTGGACACTAAACATTTTCCTCCTTATGATAGCTGGAGTCTCCCTAATGACCGATGTCTCCCTAATGTTGAAAAATTTACCGCAAAATGTCTCCCAAGTGACCTATTTGGAAATATTTTTTTATCTGTCCAAATGAAAAAAAGTTTCAATTGAGGGTATAGCTTAAGTAGGAAAATAGTCAAGCTGTTTCCCACCACATTGTTCAAAACGATCAGGGGAGCACAATTCAAAATGGCAATTTTTACGAATAAGGCCTATGGACTCCACTTAACCACTTCGCGCCATTGGCAGTTATCGATGTTGATGATGCTGGGGCAGGATAATTATCATTTTTTCTGTTTTCAAAATTCTTAAAAATTCTTACCTTCATTTACTGGACACTTACGCCCACACAAAGGACTGTCTGGTTCTACTCTAATCTGACAGACAACATGTATTGACACTGGAATATTTCAACCAGGCCGGCCGCCTTGTAAAAAAAGCCCAGATTTTGTGTTGTTACGTAATTTTCATTTGTCCACGAAACTGGCACAGTGCGCCATTGACCTCTTTTCAATTGGAGCCAGATTAGCTGCGGTGGTGGAGTGCTTTTGTCCCTGGTCGTAATCCGCTCGCACTAAATCCCGCAAACCGTGATAAACTGTTTCAAAACATGGCCGGATTATCTCCACTATTGAGAGTGAAAAAATGTCGGTAATGCCCAGCAGTCTGGTCTTTTGTTACAAGTATGGTCTTTTGTTACAAAGCCCAGTTCCCTTTGTGCAATTTGCAACACCCCAGCCATGCGTATAAAGAATATGTGTCCGGTACTGGAAACCCCAGCAGCAAGTGGTTAAAGTACCATGTCACCAGTGAGACAAAGATCTGGCTGGCATTTGGATATTGTTGACCATTGTGCACCCTACTTTCACACAAAGACATAGATTGGTTTGCACATTGTCTTATATAAACAATTTGTGCAGACTCCTCATCATTCACATACAAACAAGTATGAGTGTCTGATAATACTAAGGGATCTTGTGTTGCTAGGTATTAAACAAGGCAAACTCTTTTTTACATAGTGTCCAATGTATAGAGAATGGAAAATAAAATTGGGAAGGAGGGACACCTTCCAAGAGTTATTTTGTAAATGATTGGTGGACAAGCTATGTTTGCATAGGCTGAAGAACTATATGTACTTGTTCTTTCTGTTCACAGGCAAACAAAAAGTTAAAAGAAGAGCCTGGCCACTCAGTGGAAGCATTACAAGATGAGCTGATTGCTGTCAAGCTACGAGAGGCTGAAGCAAACCTTGCATTGAAGGATTTGAGGCAGACTGTCAACGACTTGGAAGGCCATTGGCAGGTAAGACAGCTTGTGGGGTAAACTTTACTTTAAAGTTAAAGAAAAAACCTTGAAAACACCCAAAGACTTAAGACAACCAGTCATTGCATGGAATGGTCGATGGCAGGTATGACAGGCTGAGTTTTACAGGATAACAAGGTTTGTTGCAGTGTTAAGTTACAGCAAACCTCACAATCAAGGGTCAGAGACAAACATTTAGAATTCTTGAAGGAATATTATGTGAGGTTGAGCATCACTGGAAATTGTACAATTGTATATTGAGCTGAGGATGAAGGATTTTCAACAAATAAACAGGCTTATGGTAGACTTATTGTAACTTCATACTGTACTTTAGAAACTCACAAAATGGTTGTCATCATTAATAGGATTGAGCTTTGAGCAAAACTTGACTTTGAGAGACACTAAAGCCACTATGATGCAAGTTAAATCAAGTCAAGACTTATTTGAATTTCCTGAGTTATATTCCATCCATTTTAAGGCACATCTACAAAGGGCTTCGTGTAGGAAGAAGGATGGCAACAGCAAAGAGACGATGCACACGTTGACTGAAGAACTGATGAGTGTTAGGTTACGGGAAGCAGAGACAGCAGCTGAGCTGAAGGAAATGAAACAAAGAGTGATGGAATTAGAGACACAGGTAGGTCTGGAAGTTGGGTTGGTGGGTGGGTATGTGTTTGAATGCCTCAAATTGAAAAAAAAATCGTTGAATGCCTAAGGAGAATTCGAGAAAAACACTTTAGCTGAAAGAAATGGGTTGGGAATTTGTGTCATTAGGAAGTTTGGGTTGACAGGAATGAGAGAAATCAAGTTGAATTTTTTTTATTACTCTTGTGTGTGTTTTCAGAATCAAGTTACAAGTAATCAGTTCAGACGCAGTGAAGAAGAACGACTACAACTCAAGGCAGATCTTGAAAAGGTTACAGAACACGAGAAGGAGTTACAGGCCTCCCTCAACAACTCAATGAAAGAACTTGTTAAACTGGAGGCTAAGGTAAGTCATGGCTCTATTTAATTGAATTGGAGAACGGTAAGTACTCTTTAAATGGCCAAATGTTGGTAAATGTTGGTAAATGTTTACAGTATACTTGATCTCTGCAAAACCTGTTTGTTAACCTAGTGTAAGGGACATCATAAAGCAAATCACCCACTGGTAATTCATCTTGATTAAAATTTCAACAGTTTATCGGGCATACATAGTTGTACATTTGTTTTGTTTTTTCACTCAGAGTAAGGAGGAGATGTATGCTGTAAGATTACGAGAGACAGAGGCCAATGCTTGTCTGGCTGAGCTGGCTCAGAAGATGGCAGAACTGGAAATACAGGTAGGTGAAAAGGAGGACAGCAACATGTATACATAAAAAAGGTTGACCAATATCAGTGTACATGGATGACTGATACGTGATATCCCATTTTATGCTATACCTACATCAGTTCCCATTATCTGAATGGTGGATTGTTGATTGGATGTCATTGAATTACTTCTTTTTCTTGGTACCCATTGAACAGATCTTCATTTCACTTGACTGGTTTCCACCCGTATTTCATGTATTTCATTGCCAGGAAGAAAGAACAAAATAGTTACGAGATGGGAACCGGTCTAATATTATAATATTACTACCGTGGGTAGCACTTCAGATACGAATCTATTTCGCAAAATGGCAGACATTAAAACACGAGGACCTTTGTTCTCTGAACAGGAGAGGATTTAAATGCAGCTATTGTATAAACAAATAATGAATGTTTCACATCTGGGCGAATGGTATTCATCTGTCTCTTCATGAAATTATTCTAACCAGGGCACTCATAAACATTCATTATTTGTATAACATCAATATTTTTATGCATAGAACATCCTTTAAAGCAGGCAGAGTTCAACAGATTGTTACATTTATTGCCATTTGTAAGGAATTTTGATTATCCACAAAGGTTGTTCCACAGTTGTATTTAAGCTGTAATAAGCCCTCTATTGATGTAAGTCATAATAGTCATATAGGATGTTAATGAGTTTACTTGTAGCTGTGATGGTCAGACCTCACCCCCAAAACCAAACTGTTATTTCCACTCTGGGATTTGTGAAATACAATTCATAAATACCGAGAGCAGTTTTTTTATTCCTATTGGTCGAAATGCGTCATGTGACCGTGTATTAACATTTGATAATGCCCGCTGAGAAGTGATAATACCTACTGCACAAATCATGCTCTGGCAAGTGGATATGAGACAGTTTAATCAGGTCTGATTGGTCAGGAGTGTATGTACATGTGCACACGATGCACCATGCGTGCGCCAAATTCATTGAAGGGGATTCTTATTAGACAACTTTCAAAAGGAATATACCACAAAATGGATGTTGGTGTTTGGGAAAATGAAAGTAAAGTTTTAGAACAAAATCGTTGGAAATCCATCATATGTTGACTTCTCTGGACTCTCTGAATAAAAAGGTATGAATAGAAATAAATATGTGCTTGACCAGTCTTAAAACCAACGCTTAAGCCCTTGCTCGGGAGATTGAATGCTGATAATGCCCTTGCCTGCAGTTTGGACATAGTCACATTCATTCACCTGAGCTGGTCTTAAATGCACATTTAAGACTGGCCAAGCACATATTTATTCCGTTAATCATGGCTTTGTCTTAACATTACATGTTCCTCCAATGATCCAATCTGCCCAGAGAATTCCTCTTTTCAGAGTGGTATTACTTTATTGTTTTAATATAAGTCTCATGATATGTTGGTTTGTCTCTTCTGTAGACTTTAAACGAATCTTTTGAAAACTCCAGGAAAGGTTACTAAGTAAGAAACATTTGAAACTTCAAAATGCACTGTGCTTGGCATTTTCTAGGGCTCAGGCGAAGTTGGTATGTGGACTATTGACCAATATACAGAGACAGGCCATCTTTGATTTTACCTCAGGTCATCAGAGTTTGGTCTCTTCTTTTAGGTGGTGGTCTGTTATTTTTAATGTGCTTTTATGTTAAGCATGAAATAAAACGGGCTCATTTCAAAGAGCATTCCTTTAACAGATTATCCCCTGACACTTCAGCTAAACAGAATAAAATGTTTGACAGTAATTCTGTTGTTCTTTTACTGTGATTGTACAATAAATGTGAATTGATGGCTTTTTTATAATGGTTGATAGGACACTGCCACCTATGCTACACTATACAATTAGCCATACTGATAAACCTAGTTGGATGCAAATAAGCATACTAACATCCATATTCTCTAGCTTTTTTGTTGATTTGGGATTTCTTTTCCCTGTTTCTACCATAAGATGGCACCTTACATTATAGTACATGGATATGTTTTCTCCTTTTTTTCCCCTGACAGTCCTCAATCCTGCAACAGGTGAAGGATAACAGGCTGTTTGGGTTAAGAAGATCATGAGCACTGAATTGAGCATGAACTTACACTTAATGTAGTTTGATGAATGTAGAGGCCCGCACTCATCTTCATCAGGCAGATTTGGTTTGTTTGTTTGTTTGAAAGACACAGGGAAATAATTCATTGTTAGCAATACTTTCGTCCAACCATCATGATTTTTGGCAACATCTTACAGGTGTTGAGGGAATCCCTCTTATTTGAAAGATTCCCCCCATCTGTTTTGCCTGTTTACCACACAGAACCAAGAGCTATTGACCCAGAGAACCCTGAGTGAATCTGAGACTGAGAGCAGCATGCAGGAACTCCGCAACAGAATAACTGAGCTTACCTCAGAGGTACTGTTTGTGCCCAAAACTGTCTCCGTTCCCAAATCATCTCTGTCCCACCTTTCACTTGTACCACTGTTATCTCAGTTACTGTATCCTTCTTGCCTCACGCCACACCAGCATATGTACATGTACCACAAAGGTACAGTGTTGATGCCTTTCACCAATTACCAGGTCATCTCTGTCCCACTTGACACCTCCCTGACTCTTCTCCTGTACAGCAGAACAATTGAGCTTGAAACTGTCATTAGATTCAGTTTGTCTTACCTGTTACCTCTGCCACATGAACGTACCTCCCTTCCCCTTAACAGCAACATACCTCTGCCACATAAACATACCTCCCTTCCCCTTAACAGCAACATACCTCTGCCACATAAACATACCTCCCTTCCCCTTAACAGCAACATACATATATGAAGCTCGCCTCAGAAATTAGAAACATGTTGAGATCCACCAGCATTTCTAAAGTGTCTGATTGTTGTATGTCTGCCATCACTTTTTTACTCCTGACCCTACTCCCCAACATGCCAGGACCTGTCAACCATTCCTTAATAATTCCAGTCCCAAGCTGTTGCCACGTCAGGCCATACCTTTGCTGTCCCACATTTTCAAACCACATCTTTGCATTACATACATATATTGTACAATTGGTGAGTTTTTTCATTGATAAAATGCATGTCAAGGTTATCTTTTTCTTATGTTCTCTTGGATTTTGAAATAACAAATTTGTTAGTCATTTTGCTATTGAATGGTGAATTTTCTCTAAATTTAACCAAACACATCAAGGAGGCCTTTGCTCATTCATTTACTTACTTGTTTAATGCACTAACTTTCAATTAATCTTTCAGCTTGAATTTGTTGTTTTGTGTTTCCCTTATACTAAAACTGAATGGGACTTTGAATGACACACTTAATGTTTAACTCTGCTTTCAAACAAAAGCATTGTATTGGAGACCATCACATAAGCAGACTTAAGACCAGAGACAAAGGCCAGTCACAGTAGGATGAACAAGGAATGCTTTATTTGGTTGTGACTTGAATTCAGGCTGGAGGTCTTGTGTTGCTCTTGTAATTGTCTTTAGAGGCCATGACTAAACACTTTGAAACAATTGGAGACTTTGAAACAGTTGGTAGCAACAGTCAACCAGTCCTTTCTTGCCAGTTCTGGATATATGCACATGTAGTTCTGGTCATGGACGGTAGTTCTGAGCAAAACTGCAGAAAAGGACCAGTTTGTTTGTGGCCACCAAATGTCTCAAAGTCTCCCATTCAGCAAGTACTTACACATACTTCAGAGGGATCAATTTTTGCTTTATTCTTATCTTAACAAAGTCTAGTTGTAAGAGCTTGAGCTTTGGTTAACACCATATGCATACATGTATTTGTATAACCATCAGAATCGTAATCTATTCTGAATTTACATGTACATAGTATTGATAGTTCTTGTCCGTGCTTCCAATTACTATGCTCTCACTCAGAACATTTGTTTTCTTGCTAGGTAATGCAGTTGCGTCTAAAACTCAATGCCAAAGTAGGTAGCCATCTTTCCTTCAGCGATCTTACAGACGAGAGCCAGTACCCAGTTAGTGTCATCACTAATCCAGCAGCATCTCTCCATGACAATGACCTAGATGATGATGAGGATAGCAATTCCGGTGAGATGAGAGGGATTGACATATCAGTTATTGAATCAGATGATGAAGTATTGGAAAGAAAGCCATGCAAACAAACGGAGGTTTGAGTCTTGTACTAAGTCTTGGAAGACTTCCTTATTACAAGTGTAGCAGCCATTTCAGATTCATGTGTAAGTTTGTAACTTTTTTCCTAACTTTATTTTCATCTCCAAATTCAACTTCTAAAAAGCTCTGCTGAACAGTTTGTCATGTTGATCCAACAATTAAGGAGAATTATATTGGAAGGCTTTGTGCACCATTCGAAGTTTCCATTTCGGCCATGTCATGTGACTGGCTTCCATTGGATCATTTGGCTGGTTTCCCTGAAGCCATGTGGCTTGTTTCCATAATTAATTTAGGTCATAGGTCATGCCAGTGTCTATTTAGACTTTCCCTTATGTCCAGTTGCTTATGGTTAACTTCAACCTATTATCGTTGGAACTCATTTTGAAATATTAATTTTAAATTTGATGCTGTGAAGAAATTTGGATGTCAGTATGTACAAAGCTTGTAGTATTTCCCCTGTGGTAAATGTTAAACAGTGAGCTAGCTACATTACTCTGACTAATGCGCTGTCACATATATGGGTAAGGTTGAACAGTTTTTAGATGAACCCAAATGCTTAAGATCTATATGAACTATGAGCAGCGTCTCTTGGCGGTAGTTTCAAAACCCTTGAGAGAATGTTTGGACCAGTTGTCTAGGTTGCCTTTGTAAATGTGGCCCTCTAACATAACCATTGCTTACGCATAGTCCTTGATCATGTATATAGGTGCCCCCTGGATGGCCTTTAACATGTATATAGCTGGTCTGTGAGTGAACATGTATATAGATGGTCCATGATTGGGCCCTTTGTGTGCATAGAGTGCATAGTGCTTCCAGAATGCAGAAAGCACCTATTCCCCAGGCCATGTGTATGTCAGGCACGTGTAAAGTGTATAAAGTGCATGAAATGGACAGAGAATACTAGATATTTTTGCACCAAAATATTTAGAATATTTTATTTCATAATCAATTTGTAAGTGTGAACATTTATCATTGAAGATTGTGGGGCAGTTTTTGTTTAATTGTTATTAAACATGTGAAACTTTAAACTCATGACAGTAAGCCTTAAAAATTTTAAGCACTTGACTGTTGTAGTTAGAAAAGCAGCTAATGATTTAATTTATCTCAAAGATAAATGGCTCATGACCCCTACCATTCACCTCTTAATGTGATGGGATAGGAACAGTTTAACCCTCCCCACTCTGTTGATTTTTTGGTGCATTGGACCTTCAATATGTTAGTTTCTATAGGGTTGAACATCTGTCAGAAAGAATTGTATTGCCCAATTTTCATTTCTTTAAACTGTATAATGCACTGCCGTTGCAAACTGGCACCTGAGCAGTGATGCAGGAATGAGATTTATCCCATCATTGTAGTTATGCTTAATACCATGACATTCATTGTAGACTGCTAAGAAGCTGCACATGCTTTGTTGTATTATCAGGTGATTTTGGGGAGATATGGGAATTGTGCTGTCTGCAGGGGATATTAAACTAGTACAAAAACCAAGAATCTGAATTTGATGTTTTACATGTAATTATATATACAATGTATCATTTTTATTTTCAAGCTGATAAGGGCAGTTTTGTTAATGAAGCATTTTAGATTTATGATGCATTTTAGATTTTTCGTTCAATTGCAAGTGTGTGTTATCAGCATTATCACCATAATGTGTTGAATAACAAGCAGAATATGTATCTTATTCATGAAATTGCCACTTGAGATTCTGATTCCTGAATTCACTTATTATACGCTGTTGGATGAGAGACCTACACTGATACATTCATTTTTGACGGGTTCTGCTGTGATCTGTTCCTTCTATGCTTAAGTTTTATTGAAGGTTTTCTTCTGATTCCAGTGGCCAACTCTCGGATAAGTCATATTCCACCTAAATTGATATGATTGCTGTATACATTATGTGGCACAACTTTTTTTTTACATTTCAAGCAATTTGATACCTTGCCATTTATTAACTAGTTGTATGGAGCATATTCGTATTATATTGTATTATTTTATTTTATCAGGTTTTCTTCTGTAATGTTTTATTTAAAGTTTTAAGTAAAGTTTTAGATTGCAAGAAAGTTCGTGAAAAGCACGTAGTTGCCAGGGAAAGAAAGGTTTATCAGATTGTATGATAACTTTGCCCACCAGTTACCAACAGCTTGAACTGCACCCTGTTCTGTTTTCTGTCAACTATACGTACTAGCTAGCAGGGAATAATGTGCACCTTAAGTGTCAGTATTCTAATAAGTGTGTGAAAATATAACAACGATGATGTCTCTTTCCAGCTCAGAACCCTGACTCATGCTTTGCATGTTTGACAAACTGTATGACAACAATGGCTTAATTTATCATTTTTAAAAAAATATTACATTTACTTTCAACTGAGTTCCAAAGACTGAGTGATTGTTCAGGTTGGTGTTTTCCGGCCTGGTTTTTAGATTCACATGTATTATTCCTTTTTCAGTTACAGTTTCTTCAAGTGTCATAAGAAAACTATTTAAAAAATTAAAAACAAACATTCCTAGACGCCCAGAGCATAAAACAGCCTTAAAAGAATGTCGTGACGTCCTACTTGGACTTGAATCCTCAAATTTGCTGTAGATTGCTAGTATCACACATGGACAGTATCGAAAACCAATATTGCATTTTTGTCATCCCAATCCAGTACGTTTACGGATTGTATTTCGTGCAAATAGCTACTCGTTCTCTACGAGTTGTCGTTTTATTGCTTGAAAAAATTATTGTACATTTTATTTGGAAACGAGCTCCGACCTTCTTGTGATCTAAATTGTCGTTTGTATTTTTCATATTTTTCGAGCACATTAGATTTTCTTAAATAAAATTTTGACCAGGGTTCCTTGTTTCTTGTACCGTAAATAAGGGGAATACCTTCATAGTAGGCTATTTCACTGAGTTTATTGATCTCATCACGTTTAAAATTGTTTCTGTGCATATAAGATGTACACAATATAGCAATGAATGAAATCTTTGTTATCTGGCTATTTCTTTTAATCCCCATGTTTTTAATCTGAAGACGTATTTGTCGTTTGTATAGGTTCGCTGATTCTCAGAATATAAATAAGATAATTGTGGGCATTATGGCTGCGTACTTTCTCGTGTCCATCTCTGTTGTTATCTTGACAAACTAAAGACCTCATTAGCACAACCATTAAGCGTATCTCCCTATAAATCCTTCCCCTATATCTGTGTAATCTATTTGGATAAAACTCGGGATACATTGTCACTAATCTATTTGTATGCATGGACAGATTAGCGAACATTACTGGGATGAAATCTCCATCTTCAGTTTGTACACGAGCAGGTTTTAGCAAGCTTTTGCGAAATTACAGAAGTGCTAATGAGGTGTTGGGATTGCTTTCTGTTGTAAAATAACTCTTCTTGGGGTAGAAGAACGTCGCACTCTCTGTTCCAAAGAAATTGAAGGTCTCCGATTTAAGCACAGTGGGGGTAGTTACGCAATAAAGAGATTTTCATGGTCATCAAATAATAGGCCCGTACGAATCTCCTTGTTTACTTTTTCGCAGATATCATGTCCGAGTGGCGTGATTTCTTGATAGGGCTTTTGATAAGGTGAGGGTGACCCCCATCCTGCTCATCCTTGTATGTGACCTACCTCGTCGCAGCCTGCTCAGTCATGTTGCTCTAACACTTGCTTCACTCCATGGTTTAAGCGTGACCAGCTGTTGGCAAATTTAGATGCACATCTCCCTAATTCATATTGTGATCTCTTCTACAGATATTTAAAAGACCATGGCATGCGCCTTTAAAGTTGCTTACAATTTGGTCACTGAGCCACAATACTTCATTTTTATCTGGTTTATCTCGAAGCACAATCCTCAATCTTTCCATTATTAACTTAAAGGGAGTCAGACTCAGACCTATTATTTTTATCTGAAGTGTTTTGATTGTTTAAATCATTTACAACATTAATATTGTCATCTTTGGTATAATATAGATTGCCGTAATAGGGCAGATTATGTGACGGTGTTACATAACGGTGTAAACGGCAAATGTGAACACCAAACGTTGAGAACTGCTCCCTCAGACCAATGGAGGGGGGGTGAACCGCCCCTCAGTTGACCGTAGGCCCAGTTTTTCAAGTAATGTCACTTCACCAAGGCTTTTGAGTAGCCTAAGCCAACACATCCCAGCTTCTCGATTTCCTGGTGCGTAAGTAAGTTTCTAGACAAGAAGAGCCCCATTGCACGGTGTCCGCTCCGAGCAGGAGCAAAAGAGGGCGTCTTTTGAAATGACATGACAGTCCTTCGATACTCACGCACGCATAGGTGCGCAAGTTAATGCGTGTTTGACCCAGAGCACGCTGAGTACGCGCAACGATTTTAGTCTATAATGTGTGGGCTTCGCACGCTGAACTCGTGCAAGAACCCGGTTGGAAAACTTAGTACCATCTGTATTTCTCTCGCCGGTGGTGGGGGTGCACTTCAGCTAAGGGCGGATAACTCCTCTTCCACCGTTATCAGGTTTGCTGAACGCAGTGCCCTGCTCTGCTTGTTGAAATGTTCTGCATTCCACGAGCGTGTCAACTTTTTTCCGGTGTTTACTTTTCTTCTCAGTCTTTCCTCTTTCTCGGTAAAGGTTCACCATACTTCAGTTATGTTTAGGGCTTCTCGGCATTGCTAGATAAAAGAGATCCCATAACAACGTTTTAGAGAAATAATTAAGCCTATCGGTTGTTCGAAAACTATAATCCTGGCCAAAAACCATTGTATGCAAATGTATTTTTATCACCCCAATAATTTTCTCTTCTTGACCCGAAGGGCAGCTGATAAGAGGAAACGATTCCTCTACTTCTGAGCAACCGTTGGGCTGGCAACTATGCAGTGACGTTTTGAGCTAAACTTCCATCCAATCAAACGGCAAGTAGAGAATGACGTTCACGCCGGCATGCCCTGGTTTGGGTATATAGGCCTATGTAGATGGGGCTTGGGAGGGATAGGGTAGTTTACAGAGAAGTTTGGTAGTCATTGGATCAAGATGAACTTCTTTCTTCTTTTTGGAGTCATTGGACTCGTTTCAGCCTTTCCATTTACAGGTGAGTGTCGAATTTCTTTTCCGCATCATTTTAAGGGCAAGACAGGACGTTATGTCAGGGGATCAAAGTTTTCAGCTGATTGAAAAAATAATTTGACAATTAAAGCCAAATGAAATATATTCCTGTTAAACTGACACTCGTTGAAGTGGTGTTATTTCAGAAAGGACAACACACAAAACCAACTTTTTGGCCAGATTTCTGGCTTCAGATGATTTTTTTTCACGGAGAAATGAGTTTGAACTTTAATCGCGTTAGATGTCGGGTTCACACAGATGCAGTGAAACAGTTGTTCTGTCAATAACGTCACCTCTTTCAGACTTTAGTATTTTTTTTAAATTTAATTTCCCATCAATTTTGAGCTTCTTGCATAAGAGAAATAACAGAAAAATTGATGCTAATTCAAGTTTATTTCGTCCAATGGCAATTTGTCTCCTTTACCAGAAAATCCATCATCATGGCAAAAAATTATAAATAAATGTTTTTAACATAATAGTCAGAATAGAAACAGTTTTGATTGCAGTGCGAAGTCATGCGATCAAACATGACCAGTTTGGGTAGGAAATGTTTGTCACCCTGTATTGTGAGCAACCCCCCAGTGGTTTAGAATCAGTTTGACATGAACTGAGCATCTTAAGTTGATCTTCTGGCAGCCGAAGTCATCTGATCGGAGTTGTGGGAGTTATTTAAGGCCCAATATTTCTACAGTATCCTTTAAGATTCATGGGGAAGTTTTTTTGTTCTAAGGTAAAAAAAAATACCATGAATTCAAATTTGAGGTTTGAGTTTCATTTTATAAAGTGAGTTATCTTATAAAGTCTCATGGGGGCGCTGCCACCTCTGAGCGGTGCCCTCACCGCGTACGCGAGCGGTGATCGATCTCTACTTTACTGACAGTATAGCAGAGATCAGTGGGTGCGCCGTGTGTGAGGTTAGCGTTACACATGTACGCAAGATGCAATATGTTGCGGGATCTGTGCATAGGCCTACACGTCACCTAGACGCACGGTATCCTTCATCACTCTTCTAATACCCCAATTTCTTCATGTTTTGAGTTTTATCAACGGAAAGACTGCAGCATCCTTACTCCACTCTTTTTGCTGTGTACAAAGTCAATGGAAAGTTAACTGCATTTTCGAAGTAAAGGCGTAACGCACGTAAGGCCACAGCTCCTTGGTACAAAGACGTTAGGCCCTATGCCTCTTCCCACTGATTCTGAGAATGGATTAGCGTCACTGGCAGGCATGGGATGAGCTAGCCCCAGACTAGGGTCAGTGTAGGAGTAGGGCTGTGTCCGAATTACTTGGCTGTTGCCTGAAATTACGCACTAGTCTATGGTAGTGACTTGAGGCCAGTTCTCGTAGAGTTGTGTAATTTTAAGCCATAGCCAAGTAATTCGGACGCGGCCTAGTACTGGACTACCTCCGTATTTTTACTGGCCCCAGTCTGGGAGCTGATATTTGCTTCAGAAAGAGTTCCATATAGGGACACCACTTGACACCCTGTGGATTAACCCCATGAGACTGGTCGGAAAAATTCTTAAGTGTTTTCTAAGTAAATGACTTGGTGTTTTCTCTCCTAAATTGAAATTTTCTAGACATGGTTTTGTTTTCAGATGGTATTAAGTCACTGTAGGGAAGAATTACTGGTATCTGTATATGGAACGCTTCCCGTCATTTCAACATTTCAGCAAACTGACCTGAATCGAGATTGAGATCAGCAAACAATGCTTTAGCGCCTACATGATCATCTTAGAATTTGCAGTCCTCCATCCTCCTGAGAGTGAGGCAAACCTTGTAGCTCTGGAAGATGTTACTGTGGGCTGGATATGGCACCTGTTGTTGCCTATAATGAAAGTTATTTATGTCTTCCAAGGCTGTTTAATTGAACTCATCTCTATTGTCTTGACTCACTAAATTGATGTGACCTTTACATATACATTGTGTACATGTACCTCTGTGTGAAGATGTATTTGATGAAGTGACTGGACAGGACATCAAACCTGGTCAGTGCCCAGTCATTCCAGCTGACCGTGGTACTTCAGGGGTTTGTGTGACAGACTGCCAGACTGACAGTCATTGTGATGGGATCAAGAAATGTTGCCAGACACCTTGTGGTGGGGCCATGTGTCAGGAAGCTGTTACCCCTGGTAAGTTTGGTTGCAAAGAATTGCTTGTGAACTAAGCTTTGTACATGTAGGCTTGCAGATCTTGCAACTCCTGACCATACTGTTCACTCTGATCTTCGATCCGTAAATCATTGTTTGGAATGTTTTGGTGAAAGTTTAAATTAAAATGAACTTGGCCGTAAAGTAAACATACATCTACAGTAGTCCATCTTTTTATTACATTATTGCATGGATTGTTGTCTCTGATGGCTGTCAGTCTGAAATATTATCATTGGAAGCAAAATTATATCTGATAATCTGTGATTTGATTCAAATTTGCTACCCTTGCAGAAGCAGACCAGCCACCACATGCACTGTCCTTGGTGTCAGAGCAGATTGAGTCTCAGTGGCAGGATTGGGTGGAGAAAAAACGTCAGATGGTCCAGAAGCTTCAACGATTTCCTGAACCTCCAAGGTTCTTCAAGGAACTCACCAATACTACAGATGCTCTGAGGTCAGTTTGCCTAAACCATCTTTGTTTGATTTAAATTAATTCTCTTTGATTTGACTATTGAGTAGTTCATGCAGAGCTTTGTAAATTTTTTATACTTTAAAACTGCTGAAGATATTGTCACATTCCAAGTACTATCCTTTTTGTTAACCACTTTTGCCACTGTATCTGCAGTGAAAAAGCATGTTAAGCTCTTAATTTGATATTTCACTTCAATGTTTTGGCATCTTAATGCAACAAAGGAAATTCTGTTGAACAAAATTTGTAAATTGATTCCTTTTTTTCTAAAATCTGTCCAAAGACACTCAAAAGCATATTTAGTCACTTGGAATTTATTTCTTTAGTTTGTGTTGGAAACATTCATTTTAAGTAATAAGGCTTTTTAATCCAGTTTATATGTTCTTGCATAGTGTGTGCACTTCCAACCCCTGTGAGTGGAAGAAATGTGTGCGCATGGCTAGCACATTCACTTACAATCTGAAGCCAAGAAGAGAATGGGCCTGTGCTTTAGCAACATCACCTGAACATTGTATGGATTGGTAAGTTCACATAAACAATCTCTAATGCTTCTAAAAACTTTGCAGTGGCAAGATATAGGAAGGTTGAGTAAAATAGCTATTATTGCTCCATGTGATTGATCAATCGGTTTGTTAATTAGGTCGTTTATTACAGTGTTAATGCCAACTCATAGCTCAGTCAAATATTCGTTAATCATTTATATGACAGATTTAAGTATTGTACATTTTTGTAATTTAGGGTTGAACAGGGTTTTGTTGATATGATGATAACTCGTAATGAAGATATCTACACTGCTAAGACGAAATACAATCTCCTTCCTGCGGCCTATGAAAGTACACAGACAAAGGTACAATCATTTATTTTTGTTTCAATGTTGAAATTGAATCAAACTATCGTTGCCCTTTTGGCATGTCCTGTACAGTATGAGACAGTTTATTTTATAAAGGTGTTGATTTACTTGTTTTAGTCCATGCTAATTGTCATTGCAACATTTACAAGTGTGGAGGGGTGTCATTGATGCATTGTCATTAATCTATCTTTTACAGCAAACTCCTCCAAGTGAGTGGCAGAACATAACTCTTGCTGTGGCTAAAATCACAACCAACATTGACACTTGGGCTCAACTTGAGAATCGTCAAGTTTGCATCACTAGTGCCAACAGTACTTCTGGCTTCAAGACCCCAATCGGGAGTCTTATCCAGGAGGGAGTTATTCCCCAAAAGGGAGACTTTGTTCAGAGTGCTGGGGAGTTCTTCAGTGAGAGTTGTGTGCCAGGTAGGTTTTATTCAGTTTGCTAGTACATAGGTGTGAGATGTTTCTCACATTGATCTTGTAGTGATATTTCTTGATCAGGCTTACAGATGTATTTCGACCCTGTTCAAGATCAGCAGTAAGCTGTACTTTTAAAGATATTTGAGAATAAACAAAGGTTTGACAATTGTTTGAGTAGATTTTTTTTTACAAAAACAGGTATTCTGAGCAAGACTTTTGATAAGAATGGGACATATCCTGTGTCCCTTTTGGCAAGATGTGAAGGCGAGGCTTCCCTGCGCTATGAGGGTCTTGATGGTGCCGTTCACTGTTTGAAGGAGGATGTTGGCGAAGTGACCTTCATTGATCACAAGAAAGTTCAGAGTTTGTTGCTAGAATCAACAGGTAAATCATTGCAAGATAAGCAAGGTTGTCATACACTATTTTATTTTTTTTTAGCCATTTACTTTCAATTTTTTGTCTATTTTGGCTGGATTTCCACCAGCTGTAACTCAATTCAAGCTGATCTGTAAGTCTGGTAGCCAGCCTTTGACTGAATGGGAAACCAAGGATTGCCATGTTAGCAAGGTACCGCAGCCAACTGTTTACATCAGCCCACGAAAGACTGATCTCAAAGCTGTAATACAGAACCTCTTGGCACGGGCCGTTCAGGTTGGTTTGCTTGTTTTTTTGTCTGGCTGATAGCCCCACTGTTATGTTGATGCAAGGCCTAATGGAACTAGCTATACATCCTGGTTTATCAGGATACTAATTGATATGTCTGTGTCCATTATTTGAAATATGCAGCCACATTTGATCAGGGTGTGTGTGCGTGTTTTCCACTAAAAAATTTTCCCTATCCTGGCCGAAAACCAACTGGCATCCCTGTGGTCGCAATGTGTGTCTTTCTGAGTTTGATCGAATTTAGACCTGATGGCATTACTTTTACATGTTAAAATACAGGTCTACAGTGGTAAAGCAGTTGGCACTTTCAAGCTGTTTGACTCTGATGAGTACAACTGCCCAACTGGTCACTGTTCTGATATACTCTTCAAGCAAGAATCCAATGTCTTTATGAACATTGATGAAGCAGTCAAGCCACATGCTGAGCCATTCTTTATGCTGATGGATACTGTGGAAAGGCTGGTACCTAAGACTGTGTGCAGAGTGTGTGTCACCAAGCCGGAGTTATATGAAGGATGCAAGATCTACAAAGGGCTGTTTGAGCACGTTGAAATTGTATGTCAATCAGTAAACTTTTATAAAATCATATTTGGTGAATATTCTATGAAGAATTTATAAATTATATCTACAGACAGCAATGAATCATGACAAAGTGGAAAAATGTTTAGGGAGACATTCATATGCAAAACGGGTCTGACAGTTTTGGAACTTTCTGTGATGCCCTTGTCAGAATTCAGGTTGCTTTCAATTTGTGGAAAATTGACCGTGTGGCAAAATGTTTTTTGGGGACATATTTTCACATTCCAAGAGAACAGAATCAAAGCTGAGAACACAATTGACAGAAACTAAAATGTTATCTGGCAGGTGTTATTTTGAGTAGAAATGTGCTCAGCATGGATGATTTGGACAACAGTTTTGTCTAGACTGAACGTTAATTGCATGAATTTTGTCAATACTTAACTTTGCAACAGAGAAACTTCGTCCATGACGGGATCCCTTTCTTGACAATATTTGTTCCTTTCCTTACATTTGTCATTTGTTTCCAGACGAATGATGTAGCTTGGGGCTGTGTCTTGGCTAAGACCAAGATGGAATGCATGCAGGCTGTCATGAATGGAACTGCAGATTTGATAACTGCTGACCCTACCGAGATGTTTATTGCTGGACGAGAATTCAAACTACAACCATTTATGAGTCAGGAATTTGATACATTAGCCCCTGTGAGTACATGGTGGAATATCTCACTGACTTGTGTTGTTGTGTTTTGTGTGCTGTCAGTTTGATACATCTTCGCTAGTTATATTGACATGATTTTAACACTTGAGGCTGTCGTGGGTGTGCTTGTGGTTCTTATATGACAGTTGTATTTTTTACTCCACATTGTAGAGTGACAGTTTGAACAAGGAAATCGGAAGTACATGTAAACATTCATGCATATACATGTGGAAAATTGGTGAATATTCTATGAAGAATCGATAAACAATTGATAAACACATCCATTCCCGGCACGGGTGGTTTGACTGCGCTCAAACACTGTCTAGATCTTCGCCAGACTCAGGATCCTCCTACCATTACTCTGCTCTGTCTGGCTGAATTGGTGCTCATGTTAAACGATTTCACATTCAACGGTGAGCACTACGTTCAGATCAGTGGTGTAGCTATGGGCACACAGATGGGACCAAGTTATGCATGTCTGTTTGTTGGACACATCGAGGAGCAGATGCTGAACTAGTATCAGGGTATCACATACCAGCCTTGGAATATCCCGGCATGTAATGTTCTTCTCAAACATTTTCATACACTCGGGATGATGCAGCTGCAGCTTCCATTTTCACCGAACCCCGTGATCTGCGCATTGAGGTGCGAGCGTTCTGCCAGGGACGTGCTTGTGCGATTCCAGTTAGATTCTGTCTCGCCATCACAAGCAGGCAGTTATTCCCCTTGCCTGTGCCCCAGATGTAACACCTGCCCCTATATAGTTAACAGCCTTTTGGTTGCTGGCCCCCGCGGTACCTACAGAGTATGCAGGGATCATACGTGCATTACCAGAAATGTAGTATATTGCATTACATGTCGTCGCTGTGGTAAACTGTACATCAGAGAGACCAAGTGTCGCCTTGGTGACCGCTTCGCGGAACGCTTACACAGTGTTCCACAAAGCCGTCACCAAGGCTTGCACAGTGTGCACTAACAAACATCCAGTCTCACTGTCGCACAGTACTTTTGTGCACCACCGCAAACTCTCAATGACATAGGCGTCTGCATCCTACAATGTATGTACCGCGTATGGAACTGGAGCAGCATGTCTTTTTTTAACTTGGAACGCTGCATCCAGGTGAAATCAACGTGGATTTTTCTGCATTCATTCAGAACTGAATATGCTTGCCCTGACAAAGGTACCCAGTTACTGAAAGCTCAGCAATAAGATAAATTAAGAGCACTGACTGTATGTATTTTGTCAATATGCATATACATTTGCCTGGTAATAAGTATTTCTGTTGATTGCTTTTGCTTTTACATTGCAGCGAGTGGATGGCAAGTCTCTGTTTGATAACACCACTTACACCTACACCATTGCTGTGATGACAAAGGAGAAATTGTTGGAGAAATATGGCAATAATGTCAGATTCCTGAACATGACTGGATTGAATCCATGCTTTGCTGGCATCAGTAAGGTATGTGATACAAAGTTGGATGAGTCTTTACAGTTTAGTGTTGTTATTTCATTGTAGATTGGGGTTTTTCTTAAAGTACCCAAGTCACTTCTTGACTGAATTCCATCAAGAAAGTCAAAGCCTTCATTATTTTTGCTTAGTGCTTCGTAATAAGAGCCAATTAAAACATCTGCAAAGTCTTGAATAGGTCGAACTTAAATCTAAGTATATAACTAGCCTGTTTCTTGGTGTAGATATCCGTTATTATTCAGTCACCAGTGAATGAACAGGATGACATCAACCACGCTGATTTCATACTATAAAACCACTTGAGCTAGTAGTAAAGAATGTTATGATTGACAAAAGTGAACTCTTCATTTTGTTTTACAGCTGTCATCATTTAAGCATCCTATTGGCTGGCTTCTGGCCAATGGCACCATTCCTCGTATTGGTTCTGTCTTTGAATCCATCAGCCGCTTCTTTGAGAAATCTTGCCTGCCTGGTATGATCTGTCAAACTTTCCTCAAATTGATAATCTTTGCAGTTTTTAAATCCTTCTTAACCAGTTGTCACAGTTAAATTCCTTCCAGTCTAAGTTTTATTAACATCACCTGTTTGTGTGACTTTCACGTGTTGCCACTTCTTGTTGTCATCCTTGTTGCCCCATCTTCCTTTTGTTGTCTCTTTGTAATTATTTTTATTTTGTAAACCCATATTATTCACATTAATCTTCCCTTTGAAATAAGCTAAAGAATCTCTATAATAATTCACATAGCCATGAATGAAGTGTGTAGTTTGTTTTCATGAGACACAAAAGGAATTGCAATACATATATACAGATTAGAGTTGGAAGTTATTCATTTGATCTAAGGTTTAATATTTGTTTGAGGGGATGTTCACATCAGTAGTGTGCGTGATGCTAGTTTGCTGTGCTCATAAGGTCTGTATGTGGAATAATGACATGAAATAATTTGTAGAATTTGTATTAAAACTGTATTAAAAAACCTTTTTTGCCCAAAGGTGCTGCCCCCCAAAATTGGACATGGGATAGGGACCTCATCCTCGGTCATGAACTCAACTGGGGCTTCCCAGGTTGGCATTTCTATAATTTCACTGGTTATGAATGGTTCAACATGAACATGCCCAACACTTGGAACTATTACAACTGGAAAGGAATGTCCCCCAGGTGAGTAGACTAGAGTTCTAAAACTCCAGAATTAAATGGTAAATTATGACAACTGGAAGAAGCAGATTACTTTAAACATGTTATATGCACTTTTTGGTGTATTTGAAAAATGGTTTGATTTAGTTGATTTAGTTCGTAATGTTTACTTGTATTTTTGTTCAATATGTACTAGGGCATATTTACACTTGTTTGACAAGTTTTACAAAACATTAAGTGATAAAACTTTAAATCAAAGTTTTTTGGGTCAAATGTTTGCAGATTCTTTGACATCTTCTTTAAGACAAATACCAAGAATGAGATCAAGGATTTGTTGTCCTCCGTGAGTCTAAGGAAAGCTCCACTTCTTCACAGAATCCTTAGCACTGAACCATCAAGTAAGTCTAAGAACCATGCTAGTATTTTCACTGCAGAAAATCTATATATGTAACATGTAAGGTGCATGTATAATA
This sequence comes from Acanthaster planci, assembly GCF_054643075.1. NCBI lineage: Eukaryota > Metazoa > Echinodermata > Asteroidea > Valvatida > Acanthasteridae > Acanthaster > Acanthaster planci. The sequence goes on along the minus strand of NC_141787.1, from coordinate 137,989 downwards.
AACATTGTGTTTGTTGTCAGGTTTGAAGGACTTGTCTAAACTCCTTGATCAGTTACCTGATGAAATCCATGGGCTTGATGATGAGACTGTGATTCCAAGAGATCAGGTCAGGTCTCAGACTAGGTGGGGCATTGACGGATTGATCAAGAAATTAAAAGCAGTGGATTCCCAATCTTGGTTGAGGTCTACTGACAAGTCAAAGTATCATAAGTCAAAGCCATTTGACAGGTATGTTTGAATATGTACTTGTGTTCATAAAATATTAACTACATGTAATTCGTCTACATGTTGAGTTAAACCTCTGTCAGTAATACAGCCAACATATGGGGCGATGAACTCTCCCCTAATAAGCAAGCTAGTGAATGGGGGGGGGGTGTTCAGTTATTCAGTACTTATCATTCAGTCCTGAATATCAAGTGGAAGGGCAGGACCTTGCATATGAAACCACAATCACCCTGACAGTGAATACAGTCGATTCACAATAGTGTGCCTCCAAGAGTTTGCAATACGTTGACTAATCACAGTGCGCCAAATTTGTCAACTCTTTCCAAATGCGCAATGGGTCAAGAGATTGTGATTGGCCAACACGTTGCAAGCTCTTGGAGGCGCACTGTTGTGAATTGAGGGTAGTGAAATTATTTTGGCTATTTTTGTTTGGATAGATATCAGTCAGCTGAGCCCACTTTGACTTCTTTGCTAAACAACCTTGCCTCCAAGCATTTCAACATAAAAGAACAACTGAATGATTTTCTGGAATACATCTATGAATCTCCTTCTATGATTGATAGACAAGAGGAAAAGTTTAGCTGGATCACTCACCCTGCTATTAAGGTAAGTGCCAAGAGATACAACTGCTAGAATGTTGGTTGTATCACCCACTTTAAAGTTTACCGTAGAAAATGGTCTTGCAGCATCACTTTGCATAGGACTAAAGCTTTGGCTGTAAAGTTACCTTCTCAAAACTCTCAAATTTTCTTTTACTTCTGGAGTATGACACTGTGTTTTCTTAAATGTTATTTCATTTTCAGAGTTTCCTTCAAGTCTACAGTCGTCGCTTTATCAACATTGACTTGTTTGACAGTATAGCTTTACGTGAGCATGAGTTCAACCGTTACTTCAACCCAATTTGGAACTCTCCAGATATCAGTGAATTCCTTGAAAGAACGAAGGTACAAGGATATTTTCATTGCAGTTGATAGGACAGTGTATAGTATCTTTAGTGTCTTTACAATTTTTAGGCTGAGAAGACACAAATGTAAATTATTCACCTTTGCAATGCTGACAATAATGATTTCTTTCCACTTTATTTGCAGCTCCATCAAGACAGACTTTGTAGTGCTTGTGCCGGAGCTGGTGCGTCTAACTGCACCGAGACTATGCAGGAACCCTTCTCTGACTACCAGGGAAGTCTGGAGTGTCTGAGTAACCAAGCTGGTGATATTTCTTTCCTTGAAGCCCACACAGCTCAGAGAATGCTTAGGTCGGCCAGAATATTGCCAAGTGAGGTTGTCATGGTGTGTCACTCTGGTGAGGTGATTGATTTCACCATAGATGAAGAAATTCTGAAGGAGTGCAGCTTTGGTGCTGTGCCTCACTCAGCTCTTCTGACTGCATATAACAGGACAGGTGGGGTACTTGCATGTATGATATTAAAAAAGTGCAGATAGCAGCTGGCATAAATTTGCGCCATGCATAAACTTTGCACCGTAAATTAGTGGTGTAGCTGAACAAACTATTTATGGTTGATTTCACGTAGTATTGCTTAGTTGCTTTACATTTTCAGTATATTAAATTTTCTTTGATAAGGATGATTTTGGATTTTATGACTGCTGTTTATTCCAATATTATAGCAGTCACTAAACGTTCTTTGATTAGCTCTGCCCACCATTTCAAAAACATCTTTATCTTTCCTTTGTCAGAACCAGGCAGAAAGTCTCTAGTTCTCTCACAACCAAGCAAGTTATTTATTACTTCCGAAAACGAATTTGTACATTTATTGTATAAACCTTATTAATTAAAGTGAGCAATGATTAGCCTTAACTGAACGTAGTAAATGACTGCTTAAGTTACATTATGACAAGTGTATCTCTATAGGAAGTTGGCGTTGGAATGTGACAAAGGCTCTTCTTCATGCTCAGAGACAGTTTGATATCTCGCCAATGGCTGAAGTCTTTGTGCCTTCACCTTCTTCCTTCAAGTTCCAGCCTATTCCTCTTATCAACCAGACTTATGAAGTTTATCTGGGACCTATGCTACTGCGCTCTTTTGAAGCCCTTGTTAAACCCTCTTCTTGTGAGTAATTACTTCCTATTAGACTTATTGACAGTGACTAGATATTTTATTATCATAGTAACTTGAGATTACTGGACTAGAAGACTTGACCACACTGTGTTGTGACATGCCCAGATAGATTGACATAATTTTACCCAAATACATGTCAAGTTGTAATTCTACTTTACTTGAATGACTTTGAAGTTTCACGGCTGATTTTTTTTAGATGATTGGTGGAAGAACAAGACCAATGTATGTTGGGGTGAGACCTACACCAATGTCTTGACTCAGAGGAATGGCACCTGCAATGCTATTGTTAAGGATATCACTTGCTCAGGAACCCCATCACCTGTTGTGATCTCTTTGGGCCGTATTGGTGAGAAGAAAAAGATCTTGATGCCTATGTGCAGGTAGGAGTTGAATCAAGGGAAGCATAAACACAATGCAACATGTGAACCGCCAGTCTACAGCATTACAACTTTCTCTCTTAGAGAAAAAAGAGCTGTAATTGTGCATTTGTGTTGAGCAACATTTATTTATACTAATTCTCATATTTACTCTTACATATTCTGAAAGACCCTCATGTTTTGGGCATGGTTTGATTTATACAGTAATCATTTGAACTTATGTTACTTATGGACATGATCAAATTAACTCATATTCACTACAAAAAATGAACTTCCCTCATTTCCCAAGACCTGCACCAGTAATTTGCCTTTTTTCACACCTGCTGTAAAGTGACCAGTTACTAATAATTCCAAATTTTACACACAACAGCCGTCCCACCAGCTTCCAGCGTCAGATGGCAGAGTTCACCTGCGATAATGGTGCTACTTACCTGAAGACAGTCATGGCTCCTACTGCCTGTGAATGTGTCCCCTGTGAGGAGACTTCCACAAATCCAACATGGAACAGGGATGACTTCTGGATGACAGAAGACAGGAAGTTTTTGCCAAGACAGTATGAAGAAATCAAGAACCAGTGGGGTGAGTACCAAAAAGCTCAGTAGCACTGGCTTGACTCATGCATGGAAAAATATTGCAGTCACCTTGTCAAAAACATAAAGAAATCTTTCTGCATTTGTTTATGTTATGCTTGCTCACAACTGACTCTAGCTGACTGCTTTATTTGTGTCACTGGAGATGAATGTATATTTGTGCAACTTGTTTCTATTGTTGCAAGGATTTAATTAACTGACAGGGTTCCAGCTGTAGTTGCCATACTTGTTGGATAATGCCCAACCTTTTCATGTCTGAAAATGACACAGACTGATTTATTAGATGCTTTATATTTTCAACATCTTTTGCAGGGAAAATGTGGTTACATCGTCTGAGAAAAGATGACCACTAAATAATGGTCTTGACTATTAATTAGCTTTTCTGAAATTAAATAAATTAATTCATTATGGTTAATCTGTAATATCCAAATGTTGAAAAAGCATTGCATTTTGGTAATACAGAAAATGTTCTGGGAAATGGAAAAGTTTCACAATTGTAGAAATCGTAATTTCCATTATTTTCTTCTTAGTCCTTTCAGATGATAAAAAGGTTTGTAGTGAAAAGATAAGTTTGTGGATTGTTTTTTCCCAAGGAAATAATCCATTCTGGGCCAATCCTTCCCTCAATGCGAACTTTGAAGTGGCAGATGCTATTACGGATCTGAAAGACATCCAACCGGTCAACCAACACACTGTCAGTACAAAGAAGTCCCCCACTTGTGAGAAGCCATGGATTGGAGATGAGTGGCATCGTGAGTGGTTTTCACAACAAAGCAGCATCCCAGTCTGTGAGCAGAAGAGCACATTGAATGCTGCCAAGAAAATCCACATGATTGTTGCCCAAATTCAACAGGAACGTCGTCAGTAAATACTGACTCATCAAGAGAACCTAAGTTAGAAATTCTTATACTTTTCAATTTGTTATGTGATCTTCATGATTGCCTGATTTATTTGATTCTGCATGAAAACTTCAACCTAACTTGTTTTACAACTGTGTATTGGAAGGAAAAGTTGATTTGCTGATTGTGGGATTGTTGACAAATTTTGCAATAAATATTTACATATCACAGAAAACGCAAGAAATTATGCACATCTGATTGCACCCAACTTTACCATTTAATTGTCGAATGAATTTTGTTGTTTGGAATTTCAAGATATTTAGTGTTAATTTTGTCATCGCTGTTCCTCACAGCTATATGCAAATGTACATTTACATGTACATGTTTTAATGAAAGTGTAAAAGAAAAATTTAAGTTTCAGATATTTTTGTTTACCTGTATTAGAATTGATTTATATTCAGTCTTGAAAACCTACCGAATTTCCAAAACCGTAAAAATGTTGTCTAGAAAGGTGTAGACATCGAAGGAAGAAATGGCCAAAAACAACAGTGTGCTTGTTCTGAAACCATGCTAAGTAGCTAATAATAATCTGAGTTACATGTTAACTTCAAAACTAAAATTGCTAAACATTGAATTACGTAGATAAGTTGTTTACGTACACATTGTGTAATTAATGTTTATTCTTTTATTTTGATGATAACCTGAATAAAGTGTTGAAATGTTACTGCAGCAGAACCATGCTGGAGTTTAGCTGTTTCCTCTAAACATTTAATGTTTCTGCAGCTTTGTCTAAATCAAGCAGACAACTTTTAAATGGGTAATTCTTGCTTGATTTTTTCCTTCGCATGCTTGATACTGCTTGGTACTAAATCAGACTGCTTTCATTCCCCACTGCATGCTCATGCATGCAGTGGGGAGGAATGTGAAATTGGTGTGATTGTACACTAAAAAGATAACACTCTCCGGATTCACACCGTGAAAGGTTTCATTCCCTCCGCATAAAGGATCTTTCAAGTTTTAGATTAGTCTGAATTTATTTTTGAAAAATAAAAATTATAAATAAAAGTAGACCACACCCAATATCAATAGCAATTTACTATGCATAAATGCTGAGGATCTGTAAGCTAAAGCATCATTAATATTTCCTAGCCTCTCCCCAGCCGAACTCCATTCACCCGTTAAATATCTTGTCGCGTCGTAGGTCTTTGATTTGTTGGGGGGGGGGGGTAGTGAGGAAGCGGCCAATTTGCTGGCACTTCATGAAACTGGCGATTTGACCCTCTTTGAATCTGATTTTGCTTTTTCTTTCCTCTCTTTTTTTCCCCACGACAAAAAATTTCGATTTTTTCGGGTGTTCGGGTTGCGTAATGACGCTCCCCCACCCCTGTCGTTGACCAATCTGGGCTCATCATTATTTTCTGATGCTTTCCTCGTCAATCCCCCTAGGATATGCCCATGAACGGCAATAATCACGGCATGCACTGCGATGTCAACTGTGTGCATGCAAAGAAGAGTTGCGGAGAGTTCTGGCAAATTGAAGGGTAACAGAAATAGAAAACATTTGCATCAAACACAACTGAGGGTTCTGGCGATGACGTCATCTAATCAGCTTGGGAACGCGAACGGCCAAAATTTTTTTTTAGTCATTTAGGGGTCACAATTAATGAGTTAAACGTTGAATTTACAATGTTTCTGAAATGGTTACGTATTTATTGTTATTTTAAAACACTTCACGTGAATTTAATGTTTTCTATTTCTGTTACCCTTTAAGGAAGGTGTTGTGTTGCCCAATTAAATTACTCAAGCGTGTCTGAGGCTTAACCAGTAAGGCCACGCTGCAGTAACCGCGCAGAATGGACAGTGTCCGTGTCTCCACTCTGTATCGTGTGTGACTAGACCCTTCTGCTTTCCCCTGCCGCACAGCTCACTCGCAGCATTGACGACGAGAATAGAGATGTTGCATGCAACAACAGTGGTAAGACTTAGTATAGATATTAAAACATATTATGTGACTGGCTCTGCAAATGTGGTCCCTGGGCTTATGCTTGGCAAATTGATTTTAAGTGATGCCCGCGGATAGAGAAGCATTTTAATAAGGTTTAAATTTGTGTATTTTTGACCTCTGTCGCACATTCTATTCCCTAGATACAGTAAAATTTAGAATTGATCTCTGGCAGATGTACGGAATGGCCTGTTACATACAGAGGCATAGCATCATATAACCCTGACTGTGATATGTCTTCATCCATGTTAATCCTAATTTGTAATCATTAAAAACTCACAGATTGAAATTTTACTTGATTAAACTGCTCAATATTGCTGCACTTATATGGATTAATAAAATATAAGCATACTTTTTTTGAATACATTTAGTACAGACAAACACCACTGTTAATCTGGTGAAACAACTGTCACGTACGTCACTCTTAGAATGCGTTAACCTCGAAAGTGAATGACAGTCCTGTTGCATTTTCCATCCTCAATATAAATTATAAAGGATTATATGTAGAAAACATCAAGAGTAAAACGAAGTAAATACATGTATCTAAGGGATTCTCGTCACAAATTTTCGAAATTTAGAGATTTTTAAAAAGTAAATAGTGGGGTAACTTAATTAAGGCCTCTGTCAAGAAACTCACGAGTTTGCCAGTTACTGGATGCAAAATTTGCACATACACATTGGATATTAAGGAAAGAGTATTACGATTTTCATGAGACCCCGCTTTACAATCCGATCAAAACTATACGTTCTAGCACGCTGATCACACTGATCAAATAATGAGAAGGGCCAAAGCAACATGGATACAAATAAAGCACAAAAGCAATCACAATGTTGGCAAATTCAAACGCAAATGTTCACGAAAGCCATAGAAGTCAACTCAACGAAAACAATGTCATTCAAGATCTCGGGAACAAGTTGGACGCCAAATTACCTAAAAATCAAATCCCCACCTCAGCAGAAAAGGAAAAGAAATTCATAGAAATTGGACAGACACAGAAACGTTAATTGTCATTGGGGAAACGCTCTAACATTTGCACTGCATATACCTAGCACAGTCATTCGAATCCTACATGGTACTAGAATAAAAGCGACTCGAAAGAAAAAACAGTATAACCCTTAAGCTACTAATGGGAATTCATTGGTTGCGCAGTCTGAAAATAATCCAGCACACAAGTATCCCAGGCACTCTAATGTCTTACCAAACTAACAGAGTGAACACAAACCATTCACATGCTCCGAAAAAAGATAAAGAAAAGGCCTCCTAGGCCAGTGCGTCAAGGACTTTGCGGCCGCAATGCTGGAACAAACCGGGAGACAAAGAAGTTTTATGTAGTTGAAAAAAAGTTGCACTTAATTCAAACAAAAAGATCTTTATAATCTTTCCTTTCATTTCCTCTCAGAAGACAAGGTTTCAATAACTTTTAAATTTCCAGTTTCAACTACCAAGTAATAATGTCTGTACTCGAGATTAAAGCCCTTATTATTGTATTCTGCTAGAAGTATATGAATATATTTGCATGGAGAACCGTATTATAAAATACCCATGAGTGCAAAGGCCTACTTCAAGCAAGGAAAAAATAATGAATACATTTCTATGGTTTGTAAGAAGAAAAGAAATGCATCTGTTATGGTATTTTAAATAAATTGAATACAATCGAACAGATGCATTTTTAAACGAATAATATATGTGTTACAGTGCAACCAGTGCATGAATTGAATGTTGTGTTTTTCCGATCATGTTTTTACTGTGTTCCGTTCATTGTTTTTATACTGAGTATATATCAATCTACCCCAAAGGTAATGGAATCGTCCAAAAGTTTTCGCCAATCATTTGTTCGTTATTCCCGCGTAGACGTAACTCTGTCATTCAGAGAAGGCGTTCACGAAGTGGGAAAACACCTTCCCGTCTTACGTAACGGTATTTCGTTCAGGCCGTGGTACCAATAATTGTCAGAACGCCCATCTTATTATTGTGAATCAAATCACGCCAGTCGATGAAGAATAGGTCGCATTCTACAATCGGACACAGTTAGAATCTTTGGGTGCATGTTGGAGTTTTCTTATGCGAGAGAGAGATAGAGAGTCAGAAGTCATTGTGACTTGCTTGAGAAAGACAGAGGTTTGGAGAGTGACTGTGTGATGCAAGACCAGTTTTGACTCCCTAGCATCAGAAATCTGAGCCAGCAGATTTAGCTTTGATGTGGATCTGTTTGACCACTTTGGAAAAGGACGGAAAATCTGTTTCCGTGAGAATTAGCAAACTAAGGCCTAATTTTAGCTCAGCCACATAGACGTCCCGGTCGGCATTAACGACTTCACGGCAAAAGTTTACTTCTCAAGTTCAGCAAATTACCGTAAGTGCTGTAATATTGATAATTTTCTTGCTTTTATACATCGAAGTAAAAGCCTGCAGATGATGAAGTTTCGTCATAATTGTAGTAGTAAGACTATTAAGCTGATCCTGGAGATCAAGGCTGATGATTTTCGCGAAGGTCGGAAATTTACATTTATGAAAATAAGGATAATGATATAAGATTTGTGGTAATTTTGAATTGTGGAGATCAAGGTTGGAAAGGAAACAAATTAGAGCATGATTTTGCTAGTTCTTTAAAACTGTTAAGGTTTTGGGTTTATATTTGTTGTGGATGGCCTTATGTTGAGACTGGTCCCACTGACTCTAACGATGACTGAGAAGAGTCCCTTTTGTACCGCTAAGGAGCATAGACTCTGAACTTGCTCTGCTTGACCTAACTTTGGGCTGATCTACATGCGGTTTTGTTAGACGCCAGATTCAGGGGTTTACAGAAATGTCAACAGATGGTGGACCGATAAATTTTGCTATGTCAATAATTTAAAGTGGATATCTGATGGAAACTTTCTTTTTTATGATTGTTGTGATGATTCCAGAGTCACTTGATTGACTAATTGAGTATAATTGATTTTTTATGACTTAATCACAGACCTGTAAATAATTAAATAATTCTGTAAGACGTTCACTTTCTAATACCATATCGAGCTCGTGTTGTACATATTGGAATACAGAATATTGGAATTCCAGAAGACCGTTTGATCTTGTTATTTATTTTGATTGTCGGTGCATCCTATAGGATCCGGAGTTGCCACTCCTTATTGTGAAAAGCCAAATGTTGGATTGGTGATATGTTACTACAGTAAAAATTTGTATCCCTCTCTTAAAAGATTACTTGGAGACGCACTAACTGTTGTTTATTATGGTCTAATCTACGCTGTCCTATATTATGTACCAGCGAGCTGAATGAAAGGAGAACTCTAGCTGTAAGTTTTCGGATCTGGAAATAGAACCTGCGGTTATTATATTCACAGACCTTTACAGCGACAACCTCAGGGAATAACTATCTCCAATCGTCGATAATTTGGCCTATGTAAAAGATATTTAGAGAAATCGACCTTGATGTTATTGTCTTGCATAATGAAACCGCTCAAGCGTGTCCAGGACTTGACCGGTGTCGCTGTGTTGTTGTTATTACATTTGGTGTGCTGTTTCTTGTGGATCTTTGCTGACTTTCTTACACAGATACAGTTTTGTTAGGATTACCTTTCTTTTCAATTTGAAACGCAGCCCTGAAGGCTCAAGTAATAATTTTCAAACTAAATAATTCTTTTTTGACATTCAGAGGACACCGTATGTTCCGTCGGCTGACTGACAATGAATTATTTATTAGCTCCTTATCTTATTTTTAGAATGTTGTAATGGAGGATTGCTGCGTTTTTTTTCCCTGCCGTGTCTGCATGTACATGTAGTTGTACTAGAAGAATCAGTCGTGTTTGCAGTTTGGTGTGTTTCAACCTTTGATTTCTCGTGGATAGGATCATATATTATTAGTCTGGCTCAGTGATCTTACATATGATTGAGCTCTAAGCCAACGGTGAAAACGGTGTCACTGTCAGAGTGTGACTGACTGCCCCTGATGACCTGACTGTCACTGTCATGTCAGTGTGTGCGTCTGAGTAAGCATATCGCATGGGCACTATGGCCCAAAGTTAAGCCTCATTGGTGAGTTATTTGTATCGTTACTTTTATCAGGCAAGCGTTTTAAAGCATATTGGATCATTTAGATAGGGAAAGGGCCATAAAATTTGGCAAGCTCATTGTTGAGCGCAGTGAGTGGGGAAATAGGCCTATGTAGCTCGGCCTACATGTACTAAAAAGTGTTTTTTTTTGCCATAGGCCTTGGCCTACATCATACACGTATCAATATATCTGTTACGCCCCAACTATAGCATCAGGCCCAACTATAGTTGGGCCGTCCCAACAAGAGTGCTACAGTTGGGCCGGCCCAACTACAGCAGAGAGGTCCTGTGTGCATGATGTGCCCAGCATGTGACAAAGTCACATTGTTTACAAATGTCATGTCATTGGTCATAGGGCTAAGTGCCTCATTTTTGATGAATTGTGTCAAGTGTGAGACACATTGACTTGGATAATGTTGAGACATTTCCCACAGACATTGGCCAACAATAGTTGGGCCAGCCCAACTGCAGCACTACAGTTGGGACTGTCCCAACTATAGTTGGGACTTATGCTATAGTTGGGGCGTAACATATCCCCGAGGAAGGTATAATGACGCACACAAGATTTTTGATCAATCTCTAGTGCCCGGACGATAATAACGTTAGTCATGTTAGTAGACTAACATGACTAACTAGTAAGCCTAGGCCTACTACTAGTACTATCAGGGTTTCCCCATAACTATTTATACGATTCCATTTATACTATTGGCCAGCCGGACGTTTATGGATATGGTACAAGCCACATCTTGCCTGGTGTGTCAAGGCACGCAAGGTTTCGAGTGGCCCTTTTTTGTATGTTACACAGTCACGACAGGGCAAAAATAAATTTTTCCAATTTGTTGGTTGAATATGTGAGTACAGTTGCACATTTATTGTTGCATTTTGTCCCAAGATATTAAAGGATTTAGGCCTACAGTACATGTACATGTACATCAAACATCCCTCACCATTTCCCTCATTTCAGAACACATACCGGCAGCGTTGTGACATTTTGATCAGTAAATGGCAAATGCTGGCAATTCTTTTGACAGGTCTGCTGGTGGACTTCAAAAAGGGTTTGGATGGTCCCCGGATGTTTTGACCAGCGTTATGTTTGAACTTTGCTACTACAACTGTTAATTGATGAAGCACAGTTTGTGTACTTGTGTGCTACTCACTAAAAAACACTAACTTGCCCTCATTTAGAGTACAGATCAGTACTGCACCTGTACTATTTACACGTAAGCTCTTATTAGATACAGACATGTCTGTATGCATAAAAGGAATTGCTTTTAAGTTTTAGCATGAATGCAGAGATTCTCCCCCCTCCTCTATCATGTCTTCTCAAATTAGTGATTTTAAACCAGTAGGCAGTTTTATTAACGGTGGATTTGTGATGTCGGCTAGCTATTGGTTCTTGCATTTCAGCTTTTACTTGAAGAGTTTAATCAGTGTCAGCTGGTTTGGAGTTGACTGCAAGGTGTGTGTGAGGTCTCACATCATCAAGCATTGGGACTGTGCATATTACTCCAATGAATCCAGACAACAGCATTCATCAAATCAACATGCCTAAGCTTCTACACAGACAGAGTGAGAGTGCAAGGAAGAGGATGGAGCACTGCCAATATTTGGTAAATAAAAGGCCTTGTCTAAATTACATGTACAGTAGTTGCTTGGTTACAGCAGTCAATATAACACTTGCCTTTGGAAGCCACTAGCTTTGGTGGCTTCAGCCATCTTCCCTGGATTGCATATCTGAGACAAAAACTGCTTTTACAACTTAATTAGCTGAGCACATCAGCACATGCCTATGGAAACCAACAGACTGATTGTGCCTACTATTTGTGATGAGACCTAGAGTGGGTATCAAACATCAACAGACAGTGTCCTCCCAAAGCAAAGTGTGTCATACGTATTATGTAGCAAAAATAAAGCTGACACTGTGACAGTTGGAAAGTACATACATGTACATTTCATGTACCCTTATTATATGAGCTGGATATACATAATTTATAATATACATGTAATTAAAAAAATCTGTTGTTCTAAGTTGTATTTTTAAATTTCAATTTACAGGCAACAGAATCTCCTGAGCCAACTTATGACCTTTCTCGTTGTGAAATTTCGGAGGTATGCATATGTAACAAATAGTCTTCAAGCTAAATACCACTAAATGGTTTTGGTCCCAGATAAAAGGTTGCAATGTTTTATGTCAGTTGAACTGCACTATGCTTGTGTGTGGAATTAGGGTTATTGTTATAGCACAGGTCTGTAATGCAGCACTTCACATGTGCATCTTGACTGAGGTCTTTGAAAAAGACTACACGAAATCACTTACTTTTCAAAAAGCATCGAAATGTAGGTGCATGTACACCTGTTCCAGTTGTCTATTTTACATCCAAGACACAAGATCCCCTTTGTGATGCATGTTGAGAAGACATCGTCAAAGGGGATACTGACAAGATGCTATGAACTTCTGACCCATGATTGTAGATTATAGGTGGGTAATTCCAGAAATTAGTGGTCCAAAAGTGTGACATTTTTGTCACATCTGACCTTTGGTATTTGACATGGAAATATTACCAGAATTAATTTTAAATTGTTACTATTTGTTTAGCAGGTAATTTGCATTAATTCATCACTCTTGGAAATTAGACAGTGTGTTCCGAACTTACAAAATCGTATGTCAGATGTGACAGAGACACAAAAAAATGGACCCCTAATTTCTGGAATTACCCTTGTAAATGTATGAATATACTTCATTGATAATCATATAAATACTTGTTGCATTTCTAATCTTTACTGTTTATATATGTGCATGTACAGTATATGTACATGTATGTGATAACATTTTTCATGTGTATTTTAATTTCTGAATGCAGGTTCCCAGTGGCACATTCTCTATGTGCAAGGTATTAAGGAAAGAAGTAAGTCATATTCTAGTCAATAATTTTTGCCTGTGGTGTGGGAGTCCATGGTGTTTTGTACACCTGAGGGGCAAATGACACTTGAGGCAAAGTGAGGGTGTACAAACCCATGGACCCTGCCACTGCAGGCAACAATTGTTTTGTTATACCATGGTCATAGATTACTTGCAGACGAGAAAAGACAACGGCACAAGCATTTTATATAAACAGCGATGGCTTTCGCAGCAGAAACAGATCAGAGCATGTTATTGTGTTCCACAAGCATTGCTGAGTGCACGAATGGAAGTCTCATAACCCAGGGGCCTCTGTCATGATCAACGTGAAGAAACTAGCCATGTGAACGGAAACAGTGCTTCAATGTCCTTGAAACAGTGCACATCTCCTACAATAATTGGCACAGAGTACCATCATGGCTATCCACATTTCGTACTCAAAATTATATAATTACAATGCAGTTAACACAACGCGTCAATTGTGGAAAGATCACCGTTGTTCATTATTGTTTGTGGCTGGGTAACGTCGCCAGTGCATGTGATGCGTGAATGATACATGCGCGCTTGTAGCAGTATCATGCGATCAATTCACAACCAATAAAAATTCACTGTCTGTGACTGTGTTACAACCCTGTTGTAACCTTGCTATAAATGAGCATTACATTGGTATACTTTGAAGCATGAAGGATTTATCAATGAGATGATAACTGAAATTGATCCACAAAAAGATTGTCTAGGAAAAGTGTGTTGACAGGCAACTGTGATCACACTTTACGTATTAATACAACCAGTTTTCACGAGAGTGTTAATTTTTGATTAGCTTATATGCTCTTCATGAATTTTGCAACGCTAGTGTGTTAAAGGTTTCTCGGCTGACGCAATGTTTTTCTGTGCCATTTAGTTGAAAGGTCTTTCAATTTCACATGGTTTGGACAACTAGGCTGAACCTGTAGTGCACTTTGTTGCAAGGACAGTTTTAACTGAGAAATTCATGCCTAAAATCAGGGACGCATGGCTGTGACTTTTTCATTCATGTAAACGATAACAATTCTCCTAGCAATTGTCCTGTTTTTTAAATTTAGTACCCACAGTACTTATTCTTGGCTATGTGGCCTAGTGACTGTGACAGGTCTGTGTATGAAATCTTGTATTGAAAATGAAAATCTGAAGGCTATCAGTTTTTATTTTCTGAACCACAGGCCCTGATTTTGAGTGAGAACTTCTTGTCGTCACTATCAGGAGGTGGCAACATAAAAGATTTAGCTATGTTACGGGTGAGTTCATAAAGCAACTTACATGAATTATAACTTAGTACTTGAGTTTATATTTAAGGAAGGACTGATATTTCTTTGTCTTATCACTATCTTCTGGTGATATTTTGCTAGTTTTAGCACAGGAAAAGAATCTGTTTTAATTTGTTTGAAAATAGCCGTAGAAAAGCAGTTGTGTGTTAACTATCATCAGTGACCTCAAAGGTACATGCACATTTACGGTGTTATAGCTATGCCTGTTGGTGCTAGTCGAGGATCTCAACAACAGCATTCTACCGTCTGGTACTAAGCTTGATGAAACTGTCCACCGACCAGCTCAAAACCCTTAAAAAGCGTAGAATAAATATTAGTCACTGAGAAAATTTCATTTTTTTACCTGGAAGATTAAAAAAAAATTGAGCTCTTGATCACTTTGGGTATAAAAGCTCATTGAAAAAGCGATCTAAAGTCCCCTTATATGGGTCCTTGGACCCTGGCCATGACCGGGACCCCCGGCTTTGCTTCACTCTTTCTGTTCGCCATTACCAGATTGTCCTGCACTGAAAAAAGGCTGGCTGTAACACTGCACCTTTACATACTGTTAATTTTTACATCATGTATGTATAATAAATATTTGGTGACACCTTGCAAGAAATTGTAAAGATATCATGTTTTGAACATTTTTATTGGATGGATTTATTTGTGCCTTTGATCTAATTGTTTAGGTACTTGATTTACATGGCAATAAGTTTTCTGAGATACCTGATGCAGTGACAGATATAAGTGGCTTACAAGTGTTGGCTTTGGACAACAATAACCTCAAAAAGCTTCCACGGGATATTGGCAAACTGCAGGCTCTGCAGACACTTAGTGTTAAAGGTACATGTATGCATCCTATATTTTTGTTTCATGTTCTAAATTTTTGCAAATGCTTCTATGTATTGTAACGGCCTCTGAATCTGAATCACAAAGAATATAACCAAAAGCCAGTAATTTACAGTGTCAGTAGTGTATTAAACAAAAAATAGTTGGAGGGGAACTAAATTATCCAACTCTTACATTTCATTAACCAAGCCGCAGCAGTGCAGAGTTGTCCACTGGTACTAATGTCTAAGAAAATAAAACGAACCAACACAGCCAACTCCCAATTTCACACTGGGCTAAAAAAACGAAAGGGTTTCAAAGGAAAGTGACAAGTCAGTTAACAAAGGAAGTTCCAGTTACACACTAAAAAAGAATGGCTAATCTTATGTGGCATTCCATTGTGTGGCCTCAGCTAGGGGCACATCTGGCTGAGGCCAGGCAATGGTATGTAAGACATTTAATGAGTACTGCTGTGGCTGGCACAAAAATAAATGATTGTTACAGTATGTATTTTGAAAAGAACACCTTTTACCTGCAACATTAATAAAAGACTGAAAATAAATGAAAGATAGTCAGTGTGAGAGCACTTAACAAAGAACACCTGTCAAGTCAGTAGACAACACGCGGTATTGAAATACCTGCCAAACAGCAGGGTGGCTGGCTGTGGGGTGCTTGTGTAGAGTAATGGCATGCTATTTGCTGCAAAGATTCCCAAGGCTAATATACAGAATATGATTGTATGGGTTGCTCGCTTCCTCAAACTGGTTTCGTTTCTTTCCATTGGATGCATAGGTAATCAACTTAAAGAACTACCAGGGAGTATTGTCCAAATGAAGTCCTTGAGATCATTGGACATTTCTGTCAATAAAATCAAGGAGTTGCCATCTAAATTATGCTACATTCGGACGCTTGAGGTAAGATGGCTGCTCTACAAGGTGACTAAGGCTTAATTCTCAGATGTTGCAAATGTAAAACCCTATCATTCCCCATCCCTTCAGTTTGCAACGGCAGAGTTTGTGGAAATTTGATGCGTTGAGTTCTGTGTACGTATGAAACTTACCACATGTACATAAAGTGTTGGGTTCTGATGGGATCTGTATTGTACAGATGCAGGACATGTAATAGCGTTGGGTTTTGACTTAGTGGGTATGGTCGGTATTGCCCAGTACCTGCTGCTGGGTGTCTGATGAATAGTGCTGCTGGTATGTGTGTGCCTGTAAAGGGAGTCATTTGGCCATGTACATGTACCTGTCATTAAGGAGTGAAATACATGTAAATTGCCCCAGTGTGTTCGGTGACCTTGCTGTTTTCAGAGAAGCCAAAGATAAAACAAAGTAACCTAATCCCCCCCAAAAATGTAATTTTGTATAACCCTGCAGTTGTTGGATCTTGAAGGGATGAGTACAGTAAAGTCGGCACTCTTGGGACTCTAGAAATTATTACAACTTACGCGACTGCCGACTTGTGTTGTAAGTCAGCATTTTGCCGACTTACACGCACACATGTATTGCCTATGTACATGTGCATTATGATTCCTTGCACTGATTCAATGGCTTTGATTTACCCTGGTTTATTTCTACCTCCATGGTTGATCCCAGCAAAGTTATTCTTGATTATTATCCTCACGGGCTGCAAATTTGATTGATCATGTTCCCTTAAGGATGAAGCAAGGACTGCAAGCCACTTGCATATCACATCTTGACTCGACAGTGCAGTACGTACATGTACGTAATACAGTTACGGTACAGAAAACATACACTCATCCACCACACACGCGCATTGGTTAAGTTCGTTCAATATAGTCTGGATACCAGACCCGATGATTCTGGCTACCTGACAAATCGTTATCATGGGTCGTCAGGGATTCTTTGGGCAGGGAACCAGACTACGTTCAATAAGGCGACCCCCAAAATGGACAGAGTGCATGAAAGTAGCACTATGAGGGGTTACTGGTATTGATGTACTCATGCTTGCTGTGCGTTTACGGGACTTGTCACTTGACACTTCTTGGCAACTGCGGTGAAGGAAACTGATACGGAAGCATGATTTTTTTTAATGCCGACTTACACAGAAGAATTTTTGTGGTTTTGTGGAAAAGGGACCAAGAAAAACATGCGATGTCAGGTCAACATGCCCCCTGACCGACTCACCCCTTCTCATCAACTCGCACCCCTGACTGACTCGCCCCCGACCGACTCGCCCCTGACCGACTCGACCCCTGGCCGACTTACCCTCTGGCCTACTTGCACCCTGACCGACTCACCCCTAGGAACCTCAAGCAAGTATGGCCGGCCCAGTGTGTAAAATAAAACCGAATGGTTCTAATGAAGCGACAAGAACGACTCACGGACGGTGATGGATATTTGGACATCACCACTAATCACTTATTTATTCAAACGTCTCAGCGCTTCCCACATCTACTGTCTGATTAGGTTATTTGTACATCCAACATACCCTCAGGATTAAAAACTTCGAACCCTCCATCCCATTAATATTTGGGTTTGTGACTGAGGTTCGCAGAAGGGACGCCAAAAAGAAGAGGGGAAAAAGAACGTATATTCTCCCGGTAGCTTTTTTAATGAAAAGATGTGATGTAGTTAAAAAGACATTCTAATCTTGTCAATTTCCTGTTGGTGTTTCCCTATCTAGTTATACCTGACTAGATAGTTATACCTGACACGATAATACTGAATTAGTTTTACCAATATTAAAAAATATTTTTACCCCAAATTCCACAGAAAGGGAACATCCACCAAGCTTTAAATATTTAACTATCATAATTCTCAACTTTGGGTGCCCGCTACAAATGCCAAAACCTATTTTTACGGGCAGCAATCACCGATTCCATCTCCAACTGATTGGATTTTTAAAAATTAAATGGTGAATGGGCCGGCCATACGTGCTTGGCAAACTTAGGGGGGCGAGTTGGCCAGGGGGCGAGTTGGCCAGGGGGCGAGTCGGTCAGGGGGTGAGTTGGCTAGGGGGCGAGTTGGGCAAGGGGCGAGTTGGTCAGGGGGAGAGTTGGTAAGAGGCGAGTCGGTAAGGGGCGAGTCGGCCAGGGGACTTGAACGATATGATGGGTTACGCGATGTCGACTTAGTTTACTGTACATTGTGTTTCCATTCCTTATACATAGTATATGACCAAGTATCCCCATTCTATACCAAAACCCAACAATTTACTGCCTGTTGGAATTTGTTGGGTTGTGTACCGACACAGTAAGTGGACTGTTGGAATCTGGCTGGTTGAGTACATATACCCACTCAGCGGCGAAAGGGTGTCAGAATTTGACGGGTTGAGTCAGCCATTTAGAAAAATGCTGAGGGGGTTAGAGGAAACTACAATTGTTGGATTTGGAAAGTTGAAAAATGTTTTCACTTCCCTGGTAGCCATGAGGTTGTAAATTATAGATTATCTTAAAATCCCACGAATATTGCCCTTTCAATGAAAAGGGCGTAATATTTCAATAGTTATCTAGTATTGACCAGTACCTAAGTGAATGTCATAACCTTTAATGTGTAACCTTTAATACAACATTCTCTGGAAAGGCATGTGAGTTACATGCCAGGAATAAAAAAGCACCCTTTCGGGCCAATGTCTTTGTTGTACCTCCATGCTGGTTTCTTGGCAATAAGTACTAGCCCTTAACTGCATGCTAGATACCTAATACATGCACGTCTAGTACTAAAATTTTTCTGTTATTTGTGATGCAGATCATGCAGAGAAAGTTAGCAAGGAGTTTCAACACTTATTTTATATTTCTAAAACAGGTTTGATTAAATCAATCTTTAGTTGAGTGTACAACATGCGTCTTCTTCAGGCCCTTGTTTTATTGTATCATTCGAAATATATGCTTTGAGTCTTTACTTTTTTCTGCAGACTCTGACTCTGGATGCAAATAACATGAAACATCCTTTGGCGAGTGTGTGTATACGGGGTATTGAAGCAATTATGAAGTCACTTTGTGGAGGTATGTAGGCCTACATGCAAATGGATGCTTCCCCACTAATACGTAATATTGTTTGCAAAGTTTGGATCTGAGGGGGGACGGGGGGTTCCAGTACAGCAAAGAAATTAGTAAGCTTGTGAATTTTTTGCAAGTTCTTGCAGTGGTTTAAATTTATATATACATTGCCGTAAAACCGCTTATGAAAATTAATATCCCTGACACAAAGTTCATTTGTCTATGGATTACTTGCATTGTTAATTACCATGTCCATGTAATTCCATTTTAGAGTGTGGTATTGATTACAGTCCACCATCCCAACATGTTCTGAGTGTGCTGGATCCTCCCAAAATAAGTCCTGTCACAGACAAACCATCACTCCAGAGCCTTGAACAAGAGGAAGCCAGTTTGAGTAACAGCATAATGCAGTATGAGAAACTTCAGGTAAAAGAACTAACTTGGGCTATGCATCCCTCAGGTGTTCATTTCATCATATCCCATATCACAGCAGTCAACAACGGCTGATAAATACGTACTTATTCATATTACATATTGTGTATTACACATCGTACTTCTATTGGTTGTACATTGGCCTTTGAGAGTCGCCCTTGAACCTTGTTTACAGAACTACTCAAAGGCCCTGCTGTTATAATCAATTGGATTCCTCTGCAGGGGAAAAAAAGATTAGAGAGGGTAAGGATGGAAAAGGAACTTGAAGAAATGGAGAGAGATCAAGCCCGACTGATGATTCAGACAGATCAACGACACATGGGATTACTCAAGGCATTGGAAAAGGTCACTATTCATATCTATCTTTTAACTAATCGTTACGGAATAAATTATTCGTAAAGCACAGATGAAATGGAACAATTTTACTAATTAATAATGTAGCATTGATAGTTAAAGTTTAATGTACCGGTACGTAAAACATCTCAAAGTTTTATTTTTCACTCAAATGACATGAAAAATATACTGTCCTAGGCTCTGGTACAGTAATGATGCACCGGTAATGCTGACAATGATGCTAAAACTTGTCAGAAATTTACAAAAGCTGTTGCTGAAAATTTGTCTTTAGTTTTAACCTCTTATCTTTGTTATCTGCATGTATGTGTTTACAGCTTGTAAGTCTAGATCTGTACCTGCTCATGACAAACTTACAATTTCAATATTTGTTGTTTACAATTTTTTTTCAGGAACAAGCTGACTTGGATTCTGGTATTAAGACACTACAAGAAAGAAGTGACATAGAGAAGCAAAACTTACTTGCTATGCTACATGATGGTGTGTGGGAGTTTGTCAATCCTTAGCGTACATTTACTTGCCTTGTGTTTGTAATGCATAGTCCTAACCCCTTTAGGACCAAAGTGGGATGCTGCTTGTTTGGTAAAGCATTAATGTGCATGTCAGTTTTAGGAATGAAGTTTAATGATATTTGTGATTTCACTGTGGGCCAAGAATATCAACTTTTTCAATATGGCCTGCACTGCAGAGGTACTTGTTCTTTCTCAGTTTACAAGCTGCAAGTATAGTAAACTTGTTAACTCATAAAGTTGGTTAACTCAAAACTCTGTTAATCTTAAACATATTCTACATTCCCGCTGAAAGCATAGGCATTAATGTGCAGTTTTGTTAGTTTATGTTCATTTTTTTTTTTAGAATAGAACATTTTACATAAAACACACATGAAAATCTTAGCAAACTAATGAATTTTACAAGAAATTTATTCTTGAATGTAAGGAAATAGCCACTTATAATGTCTCCAATAGCCACCCTGGGGCAAGTAGGGTTACATGTGCACTGTGCGTGTATGTTTGGGTAAGACTAGGGAACTTTCATTAGCCCAAAATCCGGATAACTCAAATTTTTTATCCATTCCCCTGGTGTTTGAGTTATCGAGAGTTTATTGTAATTAATAAAGAAATTTAATTTCACTGTAAAGGGCAATTTAAGTGAAGATACTGGAGCAGCTTGTTTAAAAACATTGTGTACATTAAAGAGCTGCATATTGAGAGAATAAAACCATAACCTATTTGGAAGAAGGAATGAAACATTGACATATACATCACTAATGCATCATAATCTTGTTCTTCTTTTGTTAAGTTGAGAAGCAGTCTACTGACCTTGTTGAGCAGCTTTTGGAGATGAATGAAAAGTGAGTGAAATTGTAATAGATTTTTGAAACTTTACTTTTAGTTACGGATGATATTTGTATATCATTTTTAATGGCAGTGAATTGTGAAGTGTATGGTGCAGATGAAACATGCTATTCACATTTTCGATGCTTTTATGATATTGGGCCTCTTTCACTTTGGCACCGTGCACTTTGATCCGGAAGTGGTGAGGGGTTATCATTTGCTTTGCTCTACCAGATTGGAGAAATAAATTGTTTACCAATTAGAGCCAATTATTTTCTGCGATCGCGGAAAATGGATGGAATTCGCAGAATCAACACTTTGAAATGGAATCCACTACTTGAGATGGAACTTGCAAAATTTCCAACTAAGAATGGCTTAAAAAGTAAAGAAAACTTGGTGCAAAGTGCTACAAATAAATGCCTACCAAACCCTATTAAAATGCTTCCATTTAATGTACGAATTATGCTGGAAAAATGCTAAATTACACCACTCCGTCGTCGGCACCGCTACCGATTCTTGCAAGCGCTATGGCGTGTGAGCCCCTTGTGTGCAGCACTACCCGGCACAGCGCAGCAGCGCGGTACGGCACACACATTAGCCGTTCACACGTGCACCATACTTGCATTGAAATCAAGGGGCAAACGAGTTCATACTCATACTCTGTGACCGGCTCTTCAAAAATGGGTATTATAGGGCTTTTTTTTCAAAATGAGTCGCATACATATTCAAATATAAGCTTTAATTTTGTGTAGGTTTGAACCCTGTGGCATTTTGCAATCTGGAGATATATTGATTTTTGCATAATCATATCACATTAATAGAATTGAATAAACCAAGAAGTAAAAAACAAAATGTCCATATAAGGAGCCCTTAGTATGAAATAGCATAGTATCCTTTAATACCCTTTTTCGCAGAGTGGGTCACCTACATGTATGCTTATTGCACACGTCAGGAATTCAGTCTGTGAATCTGCATAGACGCCTTGAGACAAGGCTAGTACTGCATGGCAAAACGATGAAACTGAGGCAGCAAAATGGAAGACGAATTACATATTTCTTGAATTAAATGAAACCTAGTAAGCTTAGTGTGCCATAGCTGAATGGGCCCTCGAAGTGTTTGATGAAAAGTGAGGTTTTCAGTCAAAAACATACATTTTAAGGCTCAGATTCTGAATTTCATCACAGAAATTACCAAAAGTTGGAAACAGTGCAGAATACTTCCAAACGATATTTGTTGCTTTTCTTTCTTTCTTTTTTTTAGAGGGGGTATGGTTGGGCAAATGGTTTCCATGCATAGTTTAAAACTTGCTCTCCGATTTCATGCTTACAAAGGGATGAAATGAAATTTGAACTTCCGAAGCAGAATTTGGGATTTGGTGAAACAGAAAATACCCATTTTTGAAACGGAAAATCATTGGCTCTAACCATGTTGAACTTCCTAATTCATCAATGTTACAAATAAGGTGAACTACTTTTATAATTGATAGAGTTGATTTATCACCACAGAGCACGCAAGAAAGAAGCACTTTTGGATCAGTTGGAGAAAGAGAGGTAAAGGCAGCTTGACATTTAATTATTGATTTATCAGTCCTGTCTCATGGTTACAGATCACAATGAAGATCAAACTGACATTGAGACCAATACCTCACAAAGTGGGGTCATGAATTCTTTAACCTCAGATAAATTCGAACTTCAAAAATATTTATAGCATGGTTCTGTAGTTTAATTGAGACTGCCCTTGAATCTATTGAGTAATAATAATCATAAACCAGTACCAAATTGGTACAGACATCTAGGCACAACCTGCCTCAGGCAATGATTGTCAAATGAATTGAATCTGGCAAAATATTGATTGGAATATTTATCCAGAATGGAGTTGGATGCAACATTTAGCGTTATTGCAGAGGAACACGACTTCTTACGAGAAAGAGACATCCTAGACTTCATGCAGGTTATTGTAAAGGAGAACTATGAGCTAGAGCAACTGAGAAACACATATGATAAACACAAGGAAAATATCAGGAAGAAAGCTGAAGACAGGTTAGTGGGATGTAGTAATATTTTCTAATTAATCAAATTCATTCCATGTAAGGAAAGGCTGTCTCTTACAATTTATGTCTCAGTTATATGATCATGCAGATTAAAATGCTTATTGTGACTCATGAATCCAAACTGTATTCATGTGAAACATGCTGAAGGTTTTTGTGTAGCTTGGAATTTTTGTTCGAAGGCCAGACTTTTTCTTATTCCTTTGTCTTTGAGCTTTTTGTCAAAAACCTCTTGAAGAGCAGGGTGGAGAAATAGCATTGCATTTTTATTGGTAGTTGCTAAAAACACTAATTTTCACACATTTCTGATAGGTGTGAGAAAAACAAGGGTTTTGTTATAAAACTCTTAGACTTAATATCTGTTTGATAGTTTTGTTTGAAGGTGCGCTCGTGTTTTTAACTACCAACTCTTCTGCTCACACTAAAAAGACAGTTTAAACAGTTGTGTGAAGGAGCTGTAGTGTAATGAAAAATATTATCAGTCATGGACGTCTTAGGCTAAGACCAATGATTGAGTCGCATGTCAGACCATCAATACTTGGTAATGTCCAGAATATTCTGTGGATGCTTACTATGGATGCGTATGAAGCCTGACAAATGTCAGTGTTTGCAGGATTCTGCGTTTAATATCAACAGAGAAAAGATTAAAAATGTTTCTGAGTAGTTGGTCAGGGGACATACCCTCCATAAAATGTATTATTATTTTTTATTGGGGCGTTCCCTGTCAGCGAGCATGAGGACCAAGGAATATAAAAGTTTGGCCTAATTTCTATTGTACAGAAGACATTTCTTGTCGAGTCATACTTCATCTTGCAAACTTAGTCGCTGCACTTCAGGACAAAATTATTTACTTCATTTATGCTCATGTAATGACCAAAAAGTGAACATATTAATTAGACCATGTATTTATGACTGGATTTAACCCACAAATCACAAAGCTATTAAGTTGGGCGCTGGCTCTTTTTTGCATGATAGCGAGAATGAAGCATTTGATCAGCTGAGCTCCCACCTTCAAGCAAAGCAGCTGAATAATGATGCCATGGTAGCTGAATTAATGAAAGCTGAAGAATTCCAACGACAAGCATTTGAGATGTTGCTGCTCAGCAAAGATGCCAAGCACAAGAGACTGACAGAAGAAGTAGGTATCTCAAGTTCATGTCAGAGCCAGAGGTGTGGATGGTTTGTTATAACACTTGAACACTTTACACTTTCTTTGCTACATTCTCCAATTGTCTTCAGTTTTCTGAATTATTCTGAGTTAGGCCAATTCAGAATGATTCTTTTTGTTTTGTCTCTTTTTAAAAAAGTTTCTTTGTATTCCTATTTGACATTTTTGTATGTTTGTACTGTAATTGTATACGTTGGGGATGTGGAGGTTGCACCCCCATGTTTTTTTGAAGGTCCTGTTTGTTCCCACTCCTTGGCATCCATAACTTTTTCACGTAAGAGACTTTTCTCCCGCAGGAAACAGCAGTAGGATGTGGGGGATAGTGATGCTACACTTTCTGCTGCGCACAGGCGAGTGTTGTGGTGGCCTTTGTTCTAAGGTCGTTCCAACCTCAGATTCTGAACAGTGCAGAACTTTGACCACTACACCAGCCTAACCAGTGTCCACCCTTTTATTATCTTACAGTTGGATGCATTCATTTAATGTGCCTCGTAGGTAACCTGTTCTGAATGTCTAGGGGTGCAACATTTAGTGACCACGAAGGGACAGGCGTTTCCTGCCCTGTGCCTGTCTGGGAAGGAATGGTAGCACTTGTCAATTGATCAGAGCCAATGTGGCATGTGGTAGCAGGAGAAGCGGCCTGTGAAGTCCCCACTCATTTCGAAACATGTCTGCAACTAGCTAAGGAGGGTGAAGAGGCCATGGAAGGTTGACCAGAGAAAATCAGCTCGTGAGGAGTGGACCCCAGCAGCATTGACTTTGGTAGCCATGGTAGAGTCACCACAAGAGTTGTGTGGTCTGTTGATGCAGCAAGTTGGTCGACTTTTATAGGCGTCTTTAATCAAGACATGTAACCACCTCTGACATTCTGGCCCAGATGACAACCCAAAGTTGCTGCTTAGGCGGGGCAACTGCTTCTTGTTGAGCGAGGAGTTGGGGGGAGATAGGACAAGGGGATGTTGACTTACAGGGGGTTGTTGATTTTGTCCAGACAATTAATGTCAGTGACAAGCCGCAGGTAGAGCATTGCAAAGCCTCCAGTTCCATGATCAACAAGACCATGGCAGACCTCCAACATCCACCTCACCGGCAAGCCTTGCCAATTTGGAGAACAAGGACAGCAAGACTGGTTGTCAGGCTCCGGTCTAACACACCAGGTTGAAAACGGTAAGGCAAAGGGGCACTCAGAACATGAGATAATTGATGCTTTAATTGGTTCACTTATTCCAGGTTCAGCCCCACGTAGCTACGTAGAGGGTGGGACAGGCCTGACACTCCCGGTGGTGTGACAAATCCAGAGATTACGCTACCAGGAAAAAGATGCAACAGAGTTATGCAATCAGTTGTCCTGCCTTGCCCAAGACATCAAGGAATCAATCAAGATTTTTCTTGTTAGTACCTTTGTCCTGAAACAAAACGTAGGCATTCATCACAAAGGGTTTCTATACCGATGGTGAGTATCGGAAACTATGATGTCATCTGGAAACAAAACACACTAACCTTGGCTCACTAGAGATTTTGATCCACTACTGTACACAGACTAAGTCACCTTACTGAAGGTGTCAATTCATATCATCAAAGACCAGTGATGACGGATGGGTCTCGTTGTGTGATGTCAAGTGACTGAAGAACAACAAAAGACAGCCATGTAAATGCTTAGATTGGAAGCAAGTGCCTTTTCCAGAGGTGAACATGACACAGGCTGTATCAAAGACCTTCAAATGCACATTCACCTCGATTGGTCTCTCCATCTTTGCTGCAACTATCGAGATTAAAGCAAAAGACAATCGCTGATAGAAAACCCATCCCTTGCATCCAGGATGTACAAAAAAAGCTTTGTGGAAACTCCTTGTTTTCCACTCTGGATTAAGAAAAAGTCTTCCATCAGGGCTCTATGGTCAGAGGACAGCTGGGCAACAACTATATTCATTACCTCAGACAAGTCATTTCAAGTCAGGGACATGGGATGGACCCATCAGATGTTGCAGCAGTTAAGGCTGTATGAGATGAGACAAGCACCATTGGCAAGCTGAGAAAGTTGCTTGGCTTCATTGGATATTAGTGCCAGTACACCTACAATTTCTTGCAGAAAGCAAAGGTTTGTACGATCTGCTACTGCAACTAGCCCCTAAAGAAGATGAAGTGCAGACCTACTACTGGTAAGGGCCACAACCAAGTGCCGTCAAGTAGAAGATGACATGGACCACCGAGAACATATACTGGAAGACCTGTTGGCCTGCCTCACACAACCACCAGTAATTGGCTTTCCTATGCACGATAAATGATTCATACTCCACTCTGATGCTTCGAATCATAGTCTCAGGGCAGTCCTACATGTATATCAACAGCAGAACGGAAAGGAGAAGTTAATCTGCTACGGGTCCGAAAAAAGTATTACCTGCACTCGCATAAACTTGAATTCCTGGCTTTAAATTTGGCTGTGACAGATAAATTGGATTAATTGTTTTATGCTCTCTCCTTCACAGTCCACACAGACAGTAAGCCGCTATGTCCTCAGTTGAGCCAGGTTTAATGCAGTGTGCCATAGATTGGTAGCTCAGCTTGCAAACTACAACTTCACCATCAAATATCGTCCTGGGAAGAAACACACAAGTGCAGATGTCCTCTCCCTAATGCCTCTAGATATCAAGAAATTCCAAGATGAGTTCTCAAAGGAGATCAAGCTTGAGGAATATACAGCCACTGTCGGCGGTGTAACAGCTGGATCATTGGGTAGCTCTCCGTGGGATTTTGCCTTGTGCACTTCATCACTTCGCCCAGACAGTGAGGTTACTTTAACCCAAAACTTCACCCCAGAGAAGATACATGTAGCCAAGCATAACAAGGAAATTATTGGCCGTGTTATCCAGTACACGAAACAGGGTTTCACCCCAATTGGAAGGACCAAGCAGGAGTCCAACAGCAGAGAAATCTTATGCGAGTAGGACAAGCTGGAGCTGGATGAAAGGGGGATACTACAATGAATGTCTGGAAGAACTTCCCAACTAGTCCTCCCTCTCATGTACCACCAGACTATCTTTAAAAAATGGCATGAAGAGATGGAACATTTCTGAGCAGAGCGTACGGTTCATCTAGCTTGAAAAAAGTTCTACTGGGCCCACATGCAGCAAGATATTGAGCACTTTGTCAACAATGTATGCAGATGTCTCAAGCAGAAGAGACCAGACCGGCCAACTAGAGAGCCATTCCAATGTATATAGTGATGACAGTGCCCTTTGACCTTTTGTTTATTGACTTTGTCCATCTGGAAAGAAGCAAAGTGGGATCAGAGTATACATGTATTTTGGACGTTATGGATCATTTCAGGCCTACCCAACAAGGAACAAGGCTGGGAAGAATGTGACTGACAAAATATTCGACGACCTTGTCCTGAGGTTTGGCTTTTCCCAAAAACTTAAAGATGATCAGGTTAAAAGGTTTGAAAATGAACTCTTCTGGAGGCACCGGAAGCTGTGTGGCATAACCCCTTTGAGGACCACTCCCTATCACTCCTAAGGAAATTGGCTGGTTCAAAAATTTAATCACACACTCCTGGGGATTTTATGGACTCTTCTCAGTGAAGACAAGACAACACAGAAGGACTTACTAAATGATGCAGTTCATGCTTACAAATGCACTTGATCAAACGGAACAGGATTCTCTCCATTCTTTCTTTTGTATGGACATCATCCTCGTCTCCCCATTGACCTCGCCTTTGGTCAACAATGGATTACCACCAACATAAAGACCCACTTGGAGTATAGTCAGAGGTGGAAATGAGAGAGGATTAAAGCCTACCGGTACAACCTTGCCAGACAAAGTGTGGGCGAATCTGCAACATGCGGCAAGCATCACTTTGACAGGAAAATCCACAGTTCCATCCTTGAGCCTGATGACAGGGTACTATTCAGAAACCTCAATGAGACAGGAGGACCCAGAAAGCTAAGATCCCACTTAGAGCAGAAGATCCTTGTTGTTCACTGCAAGGGAATGACCCTCCAGTTTATGAACTTGGACCACAGTGTGGAGTAGGATGATACATTTTTCTTCATCAAAACCTGCGCCAGCCTTGTGATGACAACTCAAGTGACCCACTCAGTGGCCCTGAACCTTCTCTTCGGCGACCAACTGCTCCACAGAAATAGCTGCCAAAAGAGGAAAGATCAGCCATGGCTGACACTGATTCTGATGGTTCAGATGGAGAAGTTGTTGTTCTGCACCTGAGGCATGCTGCTGTCAATGCTTTACACTGTGCAGCAGAGTCATTTGCCTGACACCAGTGATCAGACCTTTACAAACAACTATAGCAGATTCTGCTGACATTCCTGACCAAACTCCTCAACCCTATGAAGCTACAGTACCTCAGTGTGCCTTGATGCTCCAATGGAGTCATCTATGCTCCTGAACCTGCCACAGAGGATGTACCTGAACATGCAGCTGTGCCACAGCAAGTAGAAACTGATCCAGTTGTTCCTGCTCTGGCCACAGAAGTCTGTGCCTCACACCAAGCCAACCCAGGGGACAATCAGAATACTCAGCTGGAACCACCTGCATAGACAGCCCCTATCCAGTGAAATAGAGGCAGCCATCAGCACACGTGATGATGTCACTCCTTGCACTGCTGGCGATGCTGTAGTCTGCTCCCCCAGTGCAGTGGACACCAACTAATGTTGTGGCCCACACAACAAATGCTAATGGTCCAATGGCAACAATGGTATCAGCAGCCCGCTGCATATCAGTCATTTGAAACAGGAACCATCGACGGACACATGTTCCTGAATTCTTGGTCAATATTAGCTTAGGAGAAAACTGAATGTAGATCAAGTTCTTATTTTTTTCCTCAGATGTGTTGGGGAAAATATTTGTTTTTCCAGGGGAGTGTTGGGGACATTGCGGTTACACCCCCATTAATGTGAAGGGACTGTTGCATGCATGACTGTTTCACGTAATGGACTTTTCTCCACAGGAAACAGCAGTAGGATATGGGGGATAGTTATGTAACACTTCATGCTGAGCACAGGTTGGTGATGTGGTGGCCTTTGTTCTGGGGTGATTCCGACCCCAGATGCTGAACACTGCTGAACATTGACCAACTTGTGTCCACTATTTTATTATTTTACAGTTGTTTGGAGTCATTCATTTAATGTATGAGGGTAAGTCTGTCCCAGGTGACCAGGGGTGCAGTATGCATTTTTGTCTTTGTCATCTAGCTTCCGCATCCTGGTTCATACTTCATTGTGGGATTTATATTTTTGTTGTCTAAGTTGTATGTTTGTATGTACATATTTTTTTCTCATTGTTTGTCATTGGGAGGACATTGTGTGTAACAGTTGTTTGTGCTTTTGTTTCTTCTGTTTAATTTGTTTTTACTGCATGCCATTATGATCTAGTGTTGTTTGATTATTACCGGTGTTTTTATCTATTCATTATTTTTGTAGAAGTTTATATTATCCCCTGTGAGTGGATTGGCAAGTCTTCTGACTTTTGTTTCGATAGTTTGTATTTTTGCCCATTGAAGTCCTTATCACAGGGGGTTTTCTAATGTGAAAATGGTACCCTACTGTGATGTCCCACCTTCCAGAGCTCTTCATGCTGAGGATATTTGCTCCTTACCAAACAGTTAACTTTCCGAGAGCAAGGGATAACAAAATCCTTTGATTTCAATCTGTACAGATTTACATGTTACAACAACAACTAGCCGAGGTAACTATGGCTGAGCTAGAGAAACGCTCGGTCAAAGCTGAGTCAGCCAACATTACCTTGGAACAGAAGAGAGAAGAACTAGCTGCATTGCTGAAACAACTGATGATAGAAAGAGAAGATAGGGAGGAGGAACTCAAGAAAAGACTTGTAAGTCATAGTGTAAATGAAGTTCTTGTAAATAAGGTGCATTCCTAATTTTTGGATGTAGAAGTTCACATGAAGTATGGGATAAAGTTGGTTAAGGCTGATGAGAAAAAAATTGAAAGATATATATAAACGGTTTGAGCTGTTTAAAATGTGCTTTTCCTCTAGCTGGAGATGGAACAGAGGCGTGAAGATGATGTTCAAGACTACTGGCTGATCCAATTCCAGAGGCTAATGGATCGCAAACCTCAAGCACTCATTGATCAGGTATACAAAGTTATTTAAATGAGCAAGACTCTTTTCACAATCCAGATACTAATGGTTCAGAAACAAAGCTACTCATTGATCAGCTGTGAAAATAAGGTAACAAGGCTTTTCATATTCTAGAAGCTATGAGATAAAAAAGGTAATCATTTAATAAGGTCGGTGAGATAATCAATTCTCACTCCAAGGGATTGGTTGGTAAAGGTTATCCTATTTTAAAGGATTAATACAACCAATTTGTGCATTTCAGAGAAAAAACATATAGTAGTGTTTTGAAATAGTCCAGAAGTACTTTTTAGTATGCCTTGGTTACAGTCAAGGATCCATGCATCATTGGGCACCATTTTCAGCATTTTCAACACAAACTTGGATGAAAACACTCAGTAGCAAGTTTAAGAGACGACCATATAACAACCACTGATTGGTTTTAGGTGGTAGGCAGGAAGTGTTTTGTGCATAGGTTACTAGGGAGAAAAACAACCATTTGTTGACCAAGTTCATCAATCATCTGGGATTGAAGTTACTGAGCACAAAGAAAACTTGACGACACAGATTCTTGTTTAGTCTTTGAATCTGATCATAATATATGAGGAAGTTTCATTCCAATAGTTACTCGTTTCTTTTGAATATCAAATGATTTCTCACTGGAACTTCAATTTTAAATTTTATATGCTTGTTAATTAGCACAAAGGTGT
Source organism: Acanthaster planci (assembly GCF_054643075.1). Taxonomy (NCBI): domain Eukaryota; kingdom Metazoa; phylum Echinodermata; class Asteroidea; order Valvatida; family Acanthasteridae; genus Acanthaster; species Acanthaster planci. The sequence continues at coordinate 106,715 of NC_141787.1, read as the reverse complement.
AATTATGGTGAGTTTTCGGCATCATGCTGAGTGAAAATTTATTTCCTGTTTAAGGAAAACCACTTGGAGTTGTCAGTTTTGGAAATTTTGGAGAGGGCAGGAGCTGATGATTACATTCCTAAGTTTGCCCGTCATCGAGTTACCATAGAAACCATGCTTCAATTGACAGATAGCAATTTAAAGGAGGTAATTTTATATTTATATTTTTCCAAATTAAGTCCAGGACACAAAGCCTGAGATGTTTTCCTCTTAATTATTTTTTCTAAATCCAGTAGTTGCTTAGTCTTGCCAACAACTCCCAGTAGACTGACCATATAAAAACTTTTACAAAGATAAGTCCAGTGCAGACAGTGTGAATCATGCTAAAAGTAGCTCTAGAAAGGATACATGACACATGCGCTTTTCATGGTGCAGTGCATATGTGGCAAGTTACCAGTGCTTTGTACCTTTTTTGGTTGCAGTCATGGCGGATCTTGATACAGTCGGAGGTTTGGTGCTATTAATGCATTATTCCCAGATCATAATAAAGCATGTCAACATGTCTTTTGACAAAATAAAGCATGACTTTCGGATGAATATGTATACGTTGGGTAAGGGTAAAACCCGTTATATAAATTTGAATATTGAGAGGCTCTGCAAAATGCCCTCATGAGTCACATTTGACCCTTCCAATAGGAAAAGTCCATTGTGGAAACAGCTTTAAAGTCTTTTGTTTACTTCACTGAATTGCAGTTTCACAGGTGAATGAGTGAAACAGAAAAATTCAACATGTAACTGAAAACAAGACGACATATATTTTGTTATTATCAGGTGTGCTTGATTACAGTTCGTTGTAACATGAGGCAATTTCTTTAGAAACCATTTCTGTTTTATCTCTTGTGTTTACAGATGGGTGTTCATGAACTTGGTCTACGTCATGCAATTTTATCACACATTAGTGAATTTATCAAGGAGAGGGAGATGGCATCGGTGAAAGCAAAGGAGATTGAGTCTAATGAAACTGTACCCAGGATGAATCCTACTGCACCCTTTATGGATGAGGATAGTGCAAGTGCTGTTGCTGCAGCTACTGTTATGAAGGAAGTGACAGTTCGAGTCAATGCTGAATGTGTCATCTGTATGGAGAATAATGTGAGTTCTTTCAGTTTTTTCATGTGATAAGGGAATCATCTCTTTCATTCATAGGTTTATTGTTTGGTTTAAAGCATAGGGAACATATGCACACGTTCTGTCAAATTCTGTGTGTATTGAATCATGATATCAATACCTCAAGTAATCCATACCTCAAGTAATCCTCATAGATTTTTATGCAGTGAGGTCGGATTGTTTAACACAAACCATGTAATAAGTGCATCATGGTCTCAAGATTGCATGAAAAGTTTTTGGGATCCTGCAAATTATACCCACAGCAATGTGTGCGACTTGTTTGCAACTTGTCCGCAAGTTGGCTGCAATTTGTCATAGAAGGTTTTTGAGATGGCTACTTAGTACCCTTGCTGAGCGAATTTTTTTCATGAGTTAAAGCATTTATCATTGTGACTCCAGTCGTAATTTTTTTATTGATGTTCTTGTAACATTATCTTCATATTGCAACAATGCTTTCCTCCTAGTCTGATGTTCTGTTCCTGAACTGTGGTCATGTCTGTTGCTGTGGCTCATGCAGTGGAAGTTTACGCCTCTGCCCGCTGTGTAGGAGTGACATTCATACCAAGATCAACATGCAGAAATCAAGTCAGTCACTCGTTTCTCTCTGAGGAAATGTGGCCTAATTCACATCCTAATAATACAGGGTGTCCCCCAAAAAACCACCCAGAAGTTACATATCTTTTATCCCATCTTTTCAAAACTGAAGACTAATGATAGTAATAATGATAAGTGATTCTTGTATAACATCAAAACTGTCAATGGTTGATGCTCAAGGCATTTGACTAAAACATAATTAATACTAATTTAAAAATTTGAAGACGTCAGTTTTATAGAATTTTTTTTGGTTAGAATAGATTTTTCCCCTAACTTTGGGAAAAAATATGTTACACACGGGTTGGGGGTTTTTTGGGTACACACTGCGCATCAAAGAAATGTACGCTTCATGCTAAATATTTTTCACCTTCAAAGCAAGTATGTGTTTGATGTATATCTAGGCTTTGATTCTTGTGTGATATACACCATACAAAGCTTTTATTGATACAGTTTTGAATTTGCCTACAGTATCCTCTTGTCGTACTGTATGTATAATCTTTCTGGACTGATTTTTTTTGACATTATTTAGAAAATCCAAAAATGTACATTGGCTTTCCTAGCTGAAGTGGCATTTGCTTTTACCACTTTTGTGGTTTTGGTTGGTTATAAAATAATTTGTCCAAATTTGGGAAATCCCAAAGTGCATCAAGAGTGTGCATTAGAAATGCACCAATTGTTGATTTACTAAAACTGAAACATTGCACCCAAACAAGCTTTCTATTTTCAATGTAATTGTGGTGGAAGCATATTCGTATCTTTGGGAAAAGTACTCCTTGTGATAAAACTAAGTGGCAGAAAATAAATAGTGAAAGTTGCGATTTCTTTTTCAAATTGTTTGTGGTACTTTGTGAATGAAACACATTCATCACCACATTTGGTTTTGTTGGTTGTAGAGCAATACATAACCTTTTTAGTGTTTGCTAGTATTGTCATATTTCTGCATGATTGAAAATGTTGGTAATCAATATAATTGATTTGCAGGTGTAAATTGCTCATAAAGGATAAAACTGTAGGAGTACATATTTATAATATTAACCCTAAGATTGGGTTATACAATGTACCTGTAAAATGTGTATAGTTCTGTTCAGTTACCATACAAAGTACATGTATGTTGTAGAGGTTTTCGGTAGCACCATGGACGGATATCCTCGCATGGTGCTACCGCAAACCTGTACAACTAACTTGCTATCTTCACCATGAAAAGCTTGATAGATCATATACATGTATGCATTCCACTTTATATGTGGGGATATAGATATATACATGTACTTAACCCCCCCCCACTGTATTTTGGCTTTGGATGTTTTCGGCCAAAGGATTTAAACACCCCCTCCACATCTGGTTATGTTTGTTGAGTGGTAATTATCAATAGATATTCACAATAAAAGATGCAAGCGGAGTGCCATTTGCCATGTTAATGTCATTTTTACATTGAAAACTGTAAAATGTCTGAAAAGATTGCCCATTGTCTTAGGGCTTAAACCTTTGTTTTATGCAAAATATTTGATATGTACCATAAGAGTTTCTACCAGTCACCTCCTGTTCTGTCCTTCCCACGTGCCCATTATCTCCTTTTTGGGACTAAGCATTTTGTTTCTTACCTGTTCACCAGGTGCTTGCCTGGTACCCCTATACTGTAGAGTACCCAAGTGTTACACCCTTCAGAACCAGTAAATGCCGTACAAACGAGTGCACTATGTGCACGCGTTGGTACACTTGCTTGTTCTCCTGCTGATGCTTTTTACATCACTTTGGTACTCGATTATGTTCACTTAAAGGTTTTCAACACTGCCGTGGTTCAAAATAACATTAACGTGTTATCCCCTTACCTGGGAAGATAACTCTCTGTTTAATGTTTATTATTTGAGGAAATTCATCCGTTTTTAATTGTTGTTTTAATCCTTTATCTGGTGACCTTTGCCCTTTGACCTTATGTTGCCTTTTCGGTTGTTTTGCTCTTATATCGCTACTTCACACAATGCTCTCGTTTCACTTTTGTCCTTGTTTTGTTAGTACACATAGGATGAGAGCTGTTATGATGTATAGTATAAGTGCCTCGAACGCAGATATGAGGCATATGTGTGCGTTTACACGAGGTAATAGAGGGTTACTAGCTCCAGAAGTGACACACTGCAGTTAATGAGTTTTAAGTTTAATGCCAGTAGTGTATATTATTCATTCTGCTGTGACACCCAGTTTTGGTCAGAGTTTCATCTATATGTACATACTTTTACTTATATTAGCTTTCAAAAATGTGAAAAGAATTTTCAGAGAAAATGATACTGTGAGAACTGTTTATCCATTAACCTTATTCTTGTTTTCTAATCTTGCAGATAATACTGCATATAAACATGTACATTTTTTTAATAGTACATGTATCTTTGTTTCAAAAGTCCACCAATATCGCTAATTACATATGAAAAATATTATGTCAAATTTAATTAGAAATCCGTGCACAGATGAAGGTGCAGGTCTGCGCAATTTTTTTTCAGGATTTACAAATAATAGTGTCAAATAAGCTGAATATAAGAAGTTGAAAATTGTCAGAAGTGTCCTTTTTGATTCCAAGATATATTCAGTGTTTTTGTCTCTGTTCCTAGCTTTTTGTCTGATTTGCTAGTTTGGCATTCCTGGTGTTTAATTTTTTTGTCAAAGCGAAGATGGAAGCTTTCTGTCTTGGCCGTGCACCACTTTTTTAGTCAGTTTAAAACTATTGCACAATGAAGCGTGATGCCAAAGTAAACTGCTGGAGTCCCCGCAAAACGATTGCAAGGTCAATATCTCGGGAATTCGAAGATTAAAATGTCCAGTCATTATGCGTGCCATAGCTGAAACATAATAGCCAAATTATCGTCATAAACAATTTGTCTACAGTTCTATTTCAGATATAATTTGAATTTCAGTCCACTTTATAAAGTGAAATTGGTCGTGCTCGAACGCGTATTCACAAGAAACAACACGTACACAGGCACGTGGGAGCTAGCTGACGTTTAGTTTTGGCATGACTTGCACATCTGACCGTGACAGTGCATGCATGTGGCAACATTAGGTGGCGCGGTCGATTTTTAGAAAAACAGATTATTCTCTCCAAGTTTAACTCAAAGGCCTTGCTATCCGAACAAATGATACATCAATTGTGAAAATTAATTTATTTGTTTCCACGAAAACCATAAGGTACTAATGTGGTGTGCCAAACCGAAAAACTCGTACGTGCCGGTTCTGTAGTAAGTTGCTTTCATGCATCATCGTCCGTGGGGCTTTTCTGTTATATTTACAAGAAGACAACCTACAGTAATGACGCCATAAGCGAAAAAGATATGATTATTTTACTCGTGCGCCCATTAACGGTGTGTCGAAACTGTTCAATATCCTTATCAATGCGTGTATTGAAGATGACAAGCAATAAAGAAAAATAACGGACGGGGAAAAGAACTGTTTTGGAGCTCATGTACTCGGGTTTCCATTTCCAGTGTCTATAAGATGGCAAAACGAGCAGTGCAGTGTTTCAGTATGATTTTGCTTTTTATAATCAGTTTGACTAAATGGCGTTAGCATCGGCGCCCCCGTGGCATGGTAGGAAGGTTTGCTGTAGGATAGGTGGGAGGGCCCCGGCCCGACGGTGAAATACCACTACTCTCGTCGTTTCTTTACTTAGCCGGTGAGGCGGGGAGCGGGCCCCGCGCGGGCCCAGTCTTCTGGCGCTACGCGGCCGGCCGCCTCGCGGCGCCGCCGGCCGCCACCCGCTCCGGCGACAGCGTCAGGCGGGGAGTTTGACTGGGGCGGTACATCTGTCAAAGGGTAACGCAGGTGTCCTAAGGCGAGCTCAGCGAGGACGGAAACCTCGCGCGGAGCAAAAGGGCAAAAGCTCGTTTGATTTTGATTTTCAGTATGAATACGGACCGTGAAAGCGTGGCCTATCGATCCTTTTGAGCTTCGGAGTTTGAAGCAAGAGGTGTCAGAAAAGTTACCACAGGGATAACTGGCTTGTGGCAGCCAAGCGTTTCATAGCGACGTTGCTTTTTGATCCTTCGATGTCGGCTCTTCCTATCATTGCGAAGCAGAATTCGCCAAGCGTTGGATTGTTCACCCACCAATAGGGAACGTGAGCTGGGTTTAGACCGTCGTGAGACAGGTTAGTTTTACCCTACTGATGAGAGGTCGCCGCCACGGCAATCCTGCTCAGTACGAGAGGAACCGCAGATTCGGACCCCTGGTTCACGCGCTCGGTCGAGAGGCCGGTGGTGCGAGGCTACCATCCGAGAGATTACGGCTGAACGCCTCTAAGTCGGAATCTCTGCCGGTGCGCGGCGACGCCGCCGGCGTCCCGCCCGAGGGCGGCCCGCGTCAGCGCCCACCCGCTCCGTGCCTTGGGGGGCCGGGCCGACCCCGCCGACTCCGCCCGCGGCCCCTGCCCGGGGGCCGGGAGCTCCGGCGGAAGCCGAACCGCCGTCTCGAGAGGGACGCCAGATCACTTGCAGACGACTTGGGTATGGATCGGGGTGTCGTGCCCAGTAGAGCAGCCGCTTCGCTGCGATCTGCTGAAACTAAACCTTTCGATCCGAGGGATTTGCCCGCGCCGCAGACGGGCCGATCCTGGCGGGTCGGAGGACGGACGGACGCGGGCCGGAGGCGGCTGCCGGGAGAGCCGCGGCGCCACTTCGTGCGGTGGTGAAATCCCGGGTTGGCAGTGTACCCCGCCGGGAGAGACGGCGGAGCGAGCCGGCGCACGCCCGGCGGCCCCGGGAGGAGCTGCTGGGCCGCTAGGCCGAGGGGTCCGGCCCCCCGACCCGACTTGAAATCCCGGGTCGGCGGCGTGTCCCGCAGGAGGGCTCCGCCGGGAGCGAAGGGATGAGCTGCTGGGCGGCGGGTCTCGGGGGGCCGCCCCCAACTGACTGGAAATCCCGGGTTGGCGGCATACCCCGCAGGAGGGCTGTGGGGGAGCGGCGGCGGGGTGGCGAGTTGCCAAGTCGGTCCCGGTGACAGAGTTACGCAGCGGGAGCCGGACGGGCGGCGTCGCGGGGGCGCCCGCTGAAGATTTCCTCTTGGGACTTGGCGTTTCGCGAAATGCGGGATCTCCGGTCTCGACCCGACTCGGGCGCAGAAACCGACTCGGCCCCACCGGCCGCGGTTGCCGGACGGGCGGCCTCGCGCGGGCGCCCGCTGGAGATTTCCTCTTGGGACTTGGCGTTTCGCGGAATGCGGGATCTGCGGTCTCGACCCGACTCGGGCGCAAAAACCGACTCGGCCCCACCGGCGAGCGGGCTGCCGTGACGGGCTGCCCGGCCGCGAGTCTCAGGGGGCCGGCCCCCACCTGACTTGAAAAGCGGGGTCGGCGGCCTGTCCCGCAGGAGGGCTACGGCGCAGCGGCGCAGGGCCGGCGAGTTGCCAGGTCGGTCCCAGTGTCCCGCCGCGAGGGGCCGCAAGGCGGGCGGGGACCGGTCGGGCCGCGGGTGCCGGGCGGGCGGCGTTGCGGGGGCGCCCGCTGGAGAGATCTTCCCGGGACTCGGTGTTTTGAGAAATGTGGGATCTCCGGGTTGGACCCGACTCGGGCGCAGAAACCGACTCGGCCCCACCGGCGAACGCCGGGACGGGCCGCCGGGCTCGCCAGGCCGAGAGGGCCGCCCCCGGCCCACTGGAAAGGCGGGGTGGGCGGTACAGCCGGCAGGAGGGCTCTGGGGGAGCGGCGGGGCGGGCGGCCGGGCGGGGAGGGACCGGGGCCTCCGGCCCGGGGCAGCAGTCTCGCAGCGGGCGGCGACGGTCCCGCCGCGGGTGCCGGACGGGCGGCGTGGCGGGGCGCCCCGCTGGAGTTTTCTTCCTCGGACTTGGTGGTCCGAGAAAAGTCGGATCTCCGGTTTCGACCCGACTCGGGCGCAAAAACCGACTCGTCCCCACCCGCGAACGCCGGGACGGGCCGCCGGGCTCGCCAGGCCGAGAGGGCCGCCCCCGGCCCACTGGAAAGGCGGGGTGGGCGGTACAGCCGGCAGGAGGGCTCTGGGGGAGCGGCGGGGCGGGGGGCGGGGGGGGGAGGGACCGGGGCCTCCGGCCCGGGGCAGCAGTCTCGCAGCGGGCGGCGACGGTCCCGCCGCGGGCGCCGGACGGGCGGCGTGGCGTGGCGCCCCGCTGGAGTTTTCTTCCTCGGACTTGGTGGTCCGCGAAATGTCGGATCTCCGGTTTCGACCCGACTCGGGCGCAAAAACCGACTCGTCCCCACCCGCGAACGCGTCATAGAGGCACCCCGGCCCTCGAGAGCGTCTCTCGTCGGGGTCTGTTGGGCCCGAAACGTGCGTATTTCAATGAGAGCGTTTTGGACCTTAACCCCCACTCCCTGGTTTGCCTATTTATAGGGGGGAGGGTGTCTCCGTCAGCAGGGCCAAAATTTGACCGGCCCCGATCCGATTTCCTGGCCCGTCCCAGGCCCGCCGCCGGCGGCGCGCGGCACGCCGCCGGGCCCGGCGGCCCCGGCCCGGCCTGAGAAATCCCCCCGACGGTGCGGCGAAGGAGACACCGGCCGGCCGGGCGGCGGGCCCGCTGGCCCGAGGGGACCCGCGGTGCCTCGCGGTGAATTCCCGTCCGGTGAAAACCGCACGCGGCCCCGCTGAGGCCGTGCGTTTCCGACACGACCGAGCCCCTAGCTCGGGAGCCCGGCTCCCCGGCGACGGCACGGTGGGTGCGGCGCGGTGAATTGCCCTCTCGGGAAAACCGCCGCAGCCGCGCGTCGCCGGCCCAAAGCCGTGCGTTTCCGACACGATTCCCCCGCCGATCCCGGCGGGGCGGGGCGGGTGGTGCGAGCTCAGCTCCGGCCGCCAGCAGGCGGGGCAGCCACGCGTCGTCCGTTTCGAGCCGTGCATTTCCGACACGACCGAGCCCCGAGCTCGAGAGCCCGGCTCCCCGGCGGCGGCACGGTGAATTGCCGTCCCGGCAAAACCGCCGCAGCCGCGCGTCGCCCGGCCAAAGCCGTGCGTTTCCGACACGACCGAGGCCCCGAGCTCCGGGGCGGTGCGGTGAACGGAATGACGTTGGCCGGCCCCCGGAACGGGCAACCGCTGGTGCGGTAGTAGGGAATTAGAGCAGCCTTCCCAGCCCGGGGCGGCCGTAGCCGCCGTAATAACGGAGATCCTCTGCCCGCTTTTCGGCCATTGTTCTGGGCCCACGCTCGAGCGAACACGGTGAAAGAAGGCAGACCCGCGTATATGGTAATCGGCCTTTGTCTGTCGCCCGGCAACGAAAAGACCGATTTTGCATCACAAACGCGGGCTTCACAATGGTCCCCGCTTATAAAAAGAGGCAGCGGGAATGCGGAAGCTTCAGTAGAGCCGCATGCCACCGAACAAGTGGGGAGAGCAGTGTCTGTAGTGTTCCGTCGTCTGGTTGTTCGTCGAAGCTCGGTCGGTGCTGCGCGGTGAATTGGCGTCCTGTGGGAAAACCGCCGCAGCCGCGCGTCGTCCCCTTCAAGCCGTGCATTTCCGACACCGTGGAGGCTCCACAGCGGTTCCTCGGGCGAAACCGGCTCCGGAGCGGCGGGACGGTCGGCCCGGCGCGGTGCATCGTCATCCTCGGGTAAAACCGCCGCACGTCCTCCGCCTCAAGCCGTGCATTTCCGACACGCTTCCCCGGGCGAAAACGGCGCCGGGCCGGCGGGGGCTGGTGGTGCGGCGCGGCCGACTGCCGTCTCGGGGAGGAAAAAAAAAACACCGCCGCAGCCCCACGCGGCCCCCCTAAAGCCGTGCATTTCCGACACGCCTCCCGGGCGAAAACGGCTGGAGGCCGGCGGGGCGGGTGGTGCGGCGCGGTGAATCGCCTTCCTCGGAAATCCTGGTCCGAGAGGTTCGGATGTCCGAAGTCGCCCGCGGAGAGCGGGCCGGGCGCCTCCGGGCCTGCCGTCCGTCGGCTCGCCGGCCCACCCAAGGCCTCCGAGAGGGCTTTGCGCCGGGACAGGTTGGGCCCGAAACGTGCGTATTTCAATGAGAGCGTTTTGGACCTTAACCCCCACTCCCTGGTTTGCCTATTTATAGGGGGGAGGATGGTCTCGAGCCAGATATCAGTACAGCCCATCCCATCGTCCACACGATGCGGCCATTCCCGCACGGCGGAGCCCAAGGCACCGGAGCGATTCCCCCTCGGGTCTGGACGAGCCCGGCTCCGGAGCGGCGGGGACTGGTGCTGCGGGGCGGCCGATTGCCGTCCTGGCGGAAAAAAAAACTCGCCGCAGCCGCACGCGGCCCCCCTTAAGCCGTGCATTTCCGACACGCCTCCCGGGACGAAAACGGCTTGAGGCCGGCGGGGCGGGTGGTGCGGCGCGGTGAATCGCCTTCTTCGGAAAACCTGGTCCGAGAGGTTCGGATGTCCGGGGTCGCCCGCGGAGAGCGGGCCGGGCGCCTCCGGGCCTGCCGTCAATCGGCTCGCCGGCCCACCCAAGGCCCCTGAGAGGGCTTTGCGCCGGGACAGGTTGGGCCCAAAACGTGCGTATTTCAATGAGAGCATTTTGGACCTTAACCCCCACTCCCTGGTTTGCCTATTTATAGGGGGAGGGTGGTCTCGAGCTCCGATCGAGCTGCCTTGAATCAGTACAGCCATATATTGTCCATACAGTCTATAGAGATTCCCACGCGGTTGAGCCGGAGCCTTCGGTGCTATTCCCCCTGGGGTCTGGACAAGCCCCGCACCGGAGAGACCCGGCACGGGAGGTGCGGAACAAAAGTGGCGGCCCGCCGCCCCGCCGGGAGGCCCTCCGGGCGCTCCGCTAACGGCGTTACTCGGCGCGGCCGGCCGACCCTTCTTGCCCGGAAGAGCGTCGGCCAGGCCCGCCCGGCCTTGCCGAGGAGGTGTCGGACAGGCCGATCCCGGGCCGCTTCCGGCCCTGCCGGAGAGACCCGGGACGGGAGGTGCGGAACAAAAAGTGGCGGTCCGCCGCCCCGCCGGGAGGCCCTCCGGGCGCTCCGCCAACGGCGTTACTCGGCGCGGCCGGCCGACCCTTCTTGCCCGGAAGAGCGTCGGCCAGGCCCGCCCGGCCTTGCTTAGAGGTGTCGAAGAGGCCGCTCCCGGGCCGCGGCCGGCCCTGCCGGAGAGACCCGGGACGGGAGGTGCGGAGAAAAAAGTGGCGGTCCGCCGCCCCGCCGGGAGGCCCGCCGGGCGCTCCGCCAACGGCGTTACTCGGCGCGGCCGGCCGACCCTTCTTGCCCGGAAGAGCGTCGGCCAGGCCCGCCCGGCCTTGCTGAAGAGGTGTGGGAAAGGTCGCTCCCGGGGTCGCCGTTTCTGCCGGACCCCGGGACGGGAGGTGCGATGGTGCAGCCCGGCCCGCTGCGGACGAGCGAGCGGGAAGAGAGCGAGGGAGAGAGAGGGGAGCCAGGACCCCTCGGAGAGCGGCGGGCTCTCCGCTGCCCCCGAGCAGCAACATCTGCGAGGTCCGGATTGGCCCGGCAGCTTCCGCGGAGCGGAGGGACCGGCCCGCCCTGGGGCGGGTCGCACCCGACCTCCGCCGGGTCCCGGCAGCCCAAGGCGCACTGACGTCGCTCGGCGGCGTCCCAGGCCCGGAGAGCCGGCCAGGCAGCGGCCCCCCGCGGCCGGAGCCGCGAGCGATCCCGCGGCACGCCCGCCGAGCAGGCGGCGGGCGGCGCCCCGCGGTCGCGCCGAGCCGCAGCCCCGGCGGCGGCAGGCAGGATCCCCGATCGGGGACCCCCCAGACGGAGGGAGCTCAAGCCGGGCCAGCCTCCCCGGCTGGTCCGGCCGCCCCCTCCGGGATCGAGGCGAGAGGAGGCCGGCGCACCGGGACGGCGGGCGGCATTCCAGCGGCCGCCCGCGCGCCCGGGGGAAGGAGAGGAAGCGCCGCCCCGGCCGGGCCGGAGAGGGCGAGGGACCGGCGGCGGGCCGGAGGGAGCGGAGGCCCGGCGGCGAACCAGAGCGGAGAGGCGCAGGACTCCGGCGCCGCGGCCCGGCAGCCGCGGCGCGGCCGAGCAGTCCGGAGGGCCCGAGGTGGCG